>NC_044039.1:43817940-43988702 GCF_901765095.1 Microcaecilia unicolor
ATCCAGGCAAGGTCTCTTAGAGGCAGCAAGAATAGTCCAGTAACAATCCGGGTCTAGGCACGGCAGCGAGAATAGTCCAGTAGACAGCAGAGTCAAAGCCAGAATCAGGAAATCAGACTAGGCAGAAGTGCAGCACAGCACCAACAAACCAGGGACCTTAGACGCAATGCAAAGGCAAAGCAGAAATGTTCCAAGATGGCTGATAAGCCCAGAAGTAGTTGGAACTCAGCTGCTGCAATCACCAGGCAGCTACGGGTGCTGTGCAGGCTCAAACAGCACAAGCAAACCTGTCAGCCTGGAAGATCCAAACCGGACTGGACTGAAATCTGGAACGGTGACTGTCCACAGCAGCCACCGGTTCTGGCCACCAGAGGGCGAGGTGAACCAGACGTAACAGCGGCTTACATGGGAATGGAGGGTTAAGTGACTTTTGCCCAGAGTCACAAGGAGCTGCCTGTGCCTGAGGTGGGAATCGAACTCAGTTCCTCAGGACCAAAGTCCACCACCCTAACCACTAGGCCACTCCTGAGTACCCTGAGTATGGGCATCCAGTGACTGGGTTAGGGACTGGTTGACTGGAAGGCGACAGAGTAGTGGTAAATGGATCTCACTCTGAGGAAAGGAATGTTACAAGTGGTGTACCGCAAGGATTGGTTCTTTTTAACATTTTTGAAAGCAATATTGTGGAAAGGCTGACTGTTAAGGTTTATTTCTTTGTGGGTGATAGTAAAATCTGCGATAGAGTAAAAATCCCTGGTGTGGATAATATGAGGAATGACCTAGGAAAGCTTGAAGAATAATCTAGAATTTGGCAGCTAAGATTTAATGATAAAAAATGCAGGGTCATGTACTTGGGCTACAAAAACCTGAGTAGTACAGTACAGGGAGTAAAGTACTTCTGTGTACGAAAGAGAAGCAGGGCTTGGGGGTGATTGTATGCAATGATTTTAAGGTGGTAGAGAATCCACAAAATAAAAGAATATAACACTAAAAACAAATGATAATACATATATAATCTGAAAACTATGCAAATATCAAATGAGGAAATAAAAACAAAACAGCTTGAGCATTCATATGTCATGAAACATGAACATCTTGAAAGTAAATAAAGCTTAAAACATATATATAACAAATATAAAATTTAAAATTTAAATGCTATGCAAATGTGATGTGATTTTAAAGTGAAAAGCTAATATAAAGAACAAAACAGCAAGAGCATTCATATAACATGAAGCATAATAATAGTAAATAAAACCTAAAACATTGATATGAATAAATACTTCTATTTTTTAAAAATGAACATACACAAAATGAAACAATCCAGAGAAAAAGTAGGACAAACCTAAATACTTGAGACGATAATGATGATCCAGAATTTGGCCGAAACACCGTTGTGTCGAGTCAATATACTGATTAATAAAGTTTGGTTGATCTTCACTCTGGAACTCCTGGTTTTTTTACCCACTGTTTGTTATTTTAAGGTGGCCAAACAGGTAGAAAAGGCAATGGTAAAAGCTAGAAGGATGCTTGGGTGCATAGGGAGAGGAATGGGCAGCAGGAAAAAGGTGGTGTAAATACCTCTATATAAGTTTCTGGTGAGACTTCATTTAGACTACGTTTTCTATTTTGGAGACCACACCTTCAAAAAGATATAAACAGGATAGAGTCAGTCCAGAGAGTGGCTACTAAAATTGTCAGTGATCATCAAAAAGCGTACGACTTAAGATTTCAATGATATACTTTGGAAGAAAAGCAGGAGAAGGGCAATATGCCAGAGGCATTTAAATACCTCAATGGCAGGAGATCCAAGATGGCTGCACAGTGAGGATGCCAGTTTTTTTTTTTTTTGTTTGTCTTGCTTAATTGTTATTACCTTCAGCTTCTGTCTGACTGTAGCAAGACTCTTCCTTGGTTAGGCAGGTTCCGATTACCAGCTACATGACACCTTCATCTCATGGCATACCAGCTGGCCCGTTGTTAAAGGAGACTTCAGGCCATCGGAGCAAAGTTTTATTCAGCCCTGTCAGACTGTCACCACCTCCACAGCTGCGAGACTCTCTGCCATGGGGATCGCAGCAGACATCTGAGAGGCATGTTGCCTGATGTGACCAGGGGCATGGCGGCTCTTCAGGAAGTGCTCATGGGCGAAATAATGCCTAAGGAAGGGAGTCAAGCCCCAAACCCACTGAAGGTTTGGTAGAGGGAGTGATGGGAGAGGGGGTTATTCCATCAGTCTCTCCCTTGAGATACTCTGAGGTAACCCTCAAAACCATCTGGACAGCCCTGGACTCTATTTACAAGATTTGTGCAGGAATTTCTCCTCAAGTTCAGCAACAGGCACAAAGGATTGCCAAGTGTGAACAGGAGTTGAAGATCCAGACAGATAAGTTGAACGCATTATATTCTTCTATTTAGAAGCCTCAGAATGTTCAGGCATCCATGGTTCAAGATAAATTAATGTTGCAGCAGAAAATTGAAAATTTGGATAATTTTACTAGGTATTTAAATCTACAACTTCTGAATTTCCTAAAATTCTGACTGCTACATCTAAAGACTTATTTTACAAATTTTTGAAACAAAAATTTAAGTATTCTAATTCTGGATGTCCACCATTGCATAAATATATTACTTGCCAGTTTCTACACGTTCTAGATCTCCTGTTGACAATTCTTTGATAGAAGTGTCTGCTGATAATGTAAATATAACTAATAGGAGCTAAATTTCAATTAAGGTATCAGTGTTTGGTCTATTTGGATCAATATTCCTATGTATTTTATGACCCCATACAGCTTCAATTTTAACTTAAAGGTAAAGGAGTAACAGAGCTGCGATAGGTGTGAGTGGGTTCCTCTTTTTGAAGTTTGGTCATATATTGTTATAAGGGGATGTCCACTGTGTATCTTACTTAGTGTTTTCTTTATGTATTATTCCTTCTAAAATGTGAATTGTTATCTCTCTTCCATATGTGGTCTAACAGATTGTTTCAGGTATTTATTTCTTACTTATTGATTGACTGAGGATATGTTGTATAGTCTACTGAATTTCTTTTCTTTATTCAAAATTTTAAAAATGTTTACTGAATTCTGCAATAAAAACAATAAATAAAATACCTCAATGGCAAAAATGCACAGGAGGTGATTCTCTTTCAATTGAAAGGAAACTGTGGAATGAAATGACAAAGAAGTTGAAAGGGGACAGACTCAGGAGTAACCTAAATTCATGAAATGTTTGGTGAATTTGTGGAATGGCCTCCTAGTGAAGCTGATGGAGACAAAGACTATCTGAATTCAAGAAAGCGTGGAACGAGTACATATGATCTCTGAGAGGAAGAGATTTATTTGACATTTGTTATATCGTCTAACGGATAAGAAAGTACATCTAAGTCTGTCATCCAAAATATAAAAAGGAATAAAAAGGACAATGCACAAAGAGTAAAAGAGGAAGAGGGATAGGAAGGAAAAGGGAGGTCAGGCAAAAAGGGAAATGGTAAAGGGGGAGTCCTAGAGCATAACAGAGCTAATCAATAGTGAAGGACATAGGAGATAGGGAAGGCCTGGCAAAAAAGACAGGCTTTCAGGGCAGACTTACATTTTTTCATGGAAAGTTCAGATCGGATAGACAGAAGTAGGGAGTTCCAAAGAGCCAGGGCTACAAAATAGAAAGTTTGAAGCCTAGTGGAGCCTAGGAAGGCCAGTTTAGGGCTAGAGGCAACGTAAGTCGATAGTCATTTAAAGAGCAAAACGTATGGGCAGGTGAGTAGGGAATTGTGAGGAATGAGAGGTATAATAGGAGACCAATCGTGAAAGCTTTATAGGTGAGAACAAGAGCTCTGAAAGTGATGCACTGTTCGACTGGAAGCCAATGATAATTTTTAAACAGGGGCGATGTAATCTGACCGACGAGCACGGCACAGAAGTCTTGGCAGTATTTTGAAGGGACTGCAATATGATACGCATGGGCAAACTGGATAGGCAATGTGATCTTTATCTGCCTTCAATAACGTTTCAATGTCGCTTCCCTCTTGGTGGCTACCTTGTTCCTATTGTACATATGTATATACATAGTCTTTGCTTCTCTTTTTTCCAAAGAGTTTGGTCCTTTCCTCTCTAACAATATCCTGTTCCTGTTGTGGTCTTGTCACATTCCAGATCTGGATTCCTTGTATTTCTGCTTTATTGGTCCTGCTTCCTTGTTGCAACTCAGACTTCTTGTCCTGGTTTTCTACTTAGTTGTCTGTGTGTTCCTGGTCCTATACTACTGCACCCCTAGTTCCAGCCTTGTGTGGCTAAAGCCTAGTCAGTTCCAGCACCAAAGAACGCAACAATAAGGGAAAGCAGCTACAAGCAGAAAACCAATGGACGATTTGTTTGTTCCTGTACCTGAGAAGATAGGTTCTGTGGTTCCTCCATTTTTATGCCAGCCTGGTCATCATCTTGCAGTCCTACTATTGATGAGATTGTCAATTTTCTCTATGAGAATGCTGAATATGATTACTTCATGATCAGAGTTGCAGTTTGGATCTGAGAAAGGGACCTGTGTAGTCTAAATAGCTCATGTAATAATACCATCTTCAAATAATTTATGTTGGTTTGATAAAAAGTTATTGGTCTAGAAAGATTTCAGTTTCTACCAGGCAAAATACAGCTGCTAGAAATCTAACCAATAGCTAGTAAAATGTCATTCTACATTAAGACTTCCAGGAAATATGAATCATTTTGTTGTGTAAGAAACACAATCAAAATATTAGGATGTATGAAGAGAAAATTGGCTTAAAAGGAGGGGAATATTCCAGACCAATGCTAAAAGTATTCCTGTAAATGATCAAAAAGTGACCAGGGCACCAAAATTTAAGGTCAAAACAGGAACAGCAAATGGAACTAAACTCTCAACTTATTAATGAGAATCTATCTTGCAGTCATCTGGCCTGATATTCTATACCCTTCTGAACTCTATCTACTTCCTGGTGTCAGCACTCTATGTCATGTTAATTCTACTAAACCAGCTCATATTACCTTGGGCCCTAGATTAAAATATTTTGAAACAATGAACAGTGAAAAGGGAGACCTTTTCCCTCCTTAGCTCCAAAACTACATGATTAAAAAAAAAAAAAAATCACAATCCATTTGCACTACATTTCAGTCTTTTGAGTGGCATTTATACATAGCTTTATATTATTAACACCTGGTAAGATCACAACTAATTGATGTTCTCCCTACTTCATTTTAGCATGGAGAGCATGCAGTCAGAAGCAAGAGATCTCCACTAGCTATATCATAATGGGAAAATATTGTTTCCTGTAGAAGACAGCACTACTCACCATGTGACAAATAGTGATTCCAACTGCTATTTATTTCCTTTAATTTGAAAAGACAGTGCCACCTTTTTTTTTCCCTTTACCTTCCTTCACTTTAGAGTCAAACAAAATTTCATTAAACTCCTTCTCCTTGTCAGAATCCAATTACTGGAAAATCAGACCCTTGGTGGAAAACTTAAAATTAAAGCCAGATGCACTGATGAAATCAATTTCAAAGGGGAAAAACGCAGTTCAAATGCACAGACAGGATTTGGTTACACATTCTATTTTTATTGTAAGAAAATGCTTTATGTTAAGCTTTCTCTATTACCCCTTGATGTCCATTTTATTCAGGATGGAGTACTGCTTCATGTCAGCTGCTAGTATGTGCAACTAAAATAAAGCATACGTGTTTAGTGTAAAATTCAACCTTTTACATTCACTGAAATGTATGTTCTCCAAAGAGAACAGCTATATGATTAGTCAGCTGACCATCTGACTCTCTACAGAGCCCTAGTCTTTTAAAAACTACTGGTGATCTTATTTCAAAGCACAGTTATGAATTACCATGGAAACCTCCAATGAGCTAATGTTAACTGATTCACAATGGGTTCCCAGATAAACCTGCAGAATAGCAGATTTTCAGCATTTGCAAAGGGCTTGCACACCACATTATGAACATTAATTTTAAGGCTTTTCCGTTATTTAACTTAAAAATCTGATTTACATACATTTTTGACACTCTCCATTTTTGCTTCTTGTTGAAATTTTGACAGCTCAAATTACAAAAAGTTTTGAAAGATATTATGGATATTGGTTCTATGATACATAGAAGGGGCATTTTCAAAAGAAACGTCTAAATCAGAATTTGGACATTTTACAAAGACGTTCAAATTCCAAACAGGAAAAAGGCCATTTAAAAAAAAGATGGATGTCTATATTTGTGTTCAAAAATACTATGGACATCCTGTGATTTGGATGTTTTGGGATTTGGACGTCCTTTTTTTGGTCCATTTCAAACAAAAGAAGTACAAATGCATGACGTCCAAAACAGAGGAGGAGTGGCTTAATGGTTAATGCAGCGGGCTTTGATTCTGGCAATTCCCACTGCTGCTCCTTGTGACTTTGGGCAAGTCAAATGCACAGGGGGCATTTTTGGATATGATATCAGTCTGAATTTGGAATTATTTTTTAAAACGTCCAAAATCAGAACAGGAGAGGCCATTTTCTAAAAAAAAAAAAAAGTCTTATCTTTTCCTTTTGAAAATGCTGTTTGGAAAAATGGTGTGTGATTTGGGGGAGCAAAGGGAGGTGATCCCCAATTCCCTTCAGTGGTCATCTGGTCATTTGGGGCACCTCTTGTGTGGCGTAGAGGAGTAGCCTAGTGGTTAGTGCAGCAGACCTTGATCCTGGGGAAGTGGGTTCAACTCCCATTGCAGCTATTCGCTATAAAAAGATCTAGCTCAAAACGTCTAAGTTTTAATCTTGGACATCTTTGTTTTTGTTCCATTATTGCTGAAAGACATCCATGTCTTAGGAACACCCAAGTCCCACCTTGAACATGCCCCCTTGAGATCTGGACGTCCATCTGACAGACTTCAGAGAAAGACGTCCAAAAAGAGTGGAACCTAAGGACACAAAACATTGTAAATGGAAGTAAATTCTACATATTATAAATTCAAAGTAAAATTGTAGGAGGGTTGTATGAGACTGGGAGACCGACACCCAAATGTCAGATGAAATTTAATGTGGAAAATTATAAAGTGACATATGTAGGGAAGACCAAGCATAGTATGATTACAGCTACATGAAGCTAGGTTCCACATTAGAAGTCACCACCCAGCAAAAGGATCTAGGCATCGATATTGAAAACCTCTGCTCAGTGTGTAGCAGCAACCTCAAAAGAAACTAAGAATTATTAGGAAAGGAATGAAGAATATAACAAAGAATGCCATATTGTGCAATTCTTGATCACATCCTCTAAAAAGATATACAGAAATTATCCTCTAAAAGGATATACAGAAATTAGAAAAGGTGAAGAAGATATAACTCTCCTATGTTAGGGCTCTCCTGCATGCAGAACAGATGGTGAGGGTAGATATGTTACTGATTTATAAAATAATGAGTGGAGTGGAATGGGCACATGTATAGCTGGGTATAAAAAGGGAGGCGAGAAGCTCTTAGAGGAACAGTCAATAAACCATAAAGGCAGATTTGAGGAAATTCATTGCTCATTCCTGTGGATTAGTAGTATGGTATCCTACCAGGTACTGTAACCTAGAATGGCTACTGCTGCAAATGAGATATCGGGCTTGAAGGACCTTTGGTCTCTCACAGTATGACAATTTGTATGTTATGCTCAAAAACAATGTTATGCCTAGCAGGGGCGTAGCTAGGTGGGGCCACGGGGGCATGGGTCCCCACAGGTTTAGCCCTGGCCCCCTCTACTTTCGACCCCCCCCCCCCCGCCACTGCCTGGTAACTTTGCTGGGGGTCCCCAACACCCCCAGACTTCTTCAGCACCGGTCTCCAGTGCCTTCACTGATCTGTTTCTGTGAGTTCTGACTCCTAACGTCCTGTGTGCATGTAACGCATGTAGGAAGTCAGGAGTCAGGACTCACAGAAACAAATCAGCGAAGGCACTGGAAACTGGTGCTGAAGACTTTGGCTGGCGAGGGAAGGGGACCCCCACCAGCAAAAGTACCAGGCAGCGGCGGGAGGAGGGATTGAAAGTGGCGGGGGAGGGTCAGCAGCGGGAAGGGGGGGGGGCAAAAGTGGCGGGGGAGGGTCGGCGGTGAGGTCGATGGCAGCAGGGGGGGAGGTGAAAATGGCGAGGGGGGTGGCGACTGGGGAGGCGGGCTAAACTGTGCCCCCCCCACCTCGGGTTCTGGACCCCCCTCCTGCCAAGGTCTGGCTATGCCCCTGATGCCTAGAAACATGGGACATAAATGAATGTTTTTCAAAAGTGTGCATGTACAATATATTTAAAAAAAAATGCATATCTGATGGCATTAGACCTTGTCCATATATTTCCTGTACTTTTCTGTACCTTCTCATTACACTGAGATGTTAAATCTTATCCTAGTTGTGCATGCCATGATAATATCAACTGTATTACTGCAATGCACTATACAATGGCTGACTACAAAGGGCCTGCACCAGCTCCAGTTGATTCAGAATGCAGCAGCAAGACTCATAGAAGGTTGCAAGTGACATGACCACATCACAACATTTTTGCAAAAACTTCATTGGCTACCAGTACAATACAGGGCTAAATTTAAAACTCTATGTCTGATCTTCAAGGCGCTGAAAGGAAATGGCCCCGAGTACCTGAAGAATAGGATGATCCTCCACATACCGCCAAGGACACTAAGGCCCTCCCAAGGACTTTCACTAACCACACCTTCTCCAAAAGACATTACACAATGTGATACCCGCAAGCGAGCCTTCTCCGGAGTAGCCCCCACACTCCGGAATGCATTGCCTGAAAGGCTCCGCATAACACAAGACTATCTCTACTTCAGGGCAGGTGAAAGCTTGATTCTTCAACCAGGCCTTTAATGGAAGAAGTAACTAACTTGTTAGTCTCACCCACACACACAAGGAGTGACTTGGGCTGCACATACAGCAGCAGGACATGTTTATCCACTCCTACCCTAGCTGAGATATATTTAACCATCTCTCTGACCGCATGTGCAACTTTCTTTAAATCAGTCACTACTTTCTAACTCTTCCTACTTTCTTACCTATCCATAGCTATAACTTTGCATTACCCTTCACTATCAATTATAATGTTCTATTATGTATTATGTTGACATTGTAAGTAGTATACCATGTCATACTTTGTAGTGTTATTTGGATATTTTACTGCTGTAATTGCCTATTGCTCATGTTTGATCTATTCTTACTGTACACCGCGCCTTGAGTGAATTCCTTCAAAAGGCGATAAATAAATCCTAATAAATAATGAAATAGGACATCATCTATAGGCACCAACATTTAAAAATTGGGGGGGGGGGGGGGCAAACAATATAAATTAATTTTTCCTGGACACGTTGAAGGAGCATGTTGAATATTGGATGTGCTCAACACCTACTAGGAGCCAGCAATCTAGGTGGCCATATTACACCACCACTTCATAGCATTATATATATATATATATATATATATATATATATATATAATATATATATATATATATTTGCATGACTAATAGCACAGTTATCTGCAAAGGTTTATGACATGAAGATAAAACAACCTAAAATGTTCAGCGACTCTTTAGCCCTTCAATTAGTTAGGTGATGGCAACATCACAGATAAATACTCTGATCCTTCTAGCTTTAGAGGTTGGGGTGCTTATTTGGTCTACTTTTAACAACCATAGGCTCATCTAAGTAGCTATCTGACCATGTGAAAATGAAAATAATTAATAAAAACTATATTTTCTAAAAATGCTCCCAGCTAGCAATGTCAGCTGTTTAAAAATATTCTTAAGATAAATGTATAATACATTGAAAAGGGCTAGTCTCACAACAGTGGTCCCAAGATATAGCTGATGATTATACGCCCAGTGAATTTTGAGAGGGTGTGTTGGGGGCCTAGGACTTGACTGAGTATGTTCTCTTTCAGGGAATCCATTACAAAGTGTTGCACCGTCTTTATTTGACCCCTAGCTGAGTGCGCAAAATATGGCCTACTAGGCCTGCGGGCTGTCCTAAATCTGGACAAGATGGTACTTATCCACTATTGGTGAACCTGCCTCTATATTTGTCACAGATTTGGTTATAATGAGCCCTTGGACCGCAACCGGAGCTCAGGTAGAGAAGTCACCTGGGCTGGCACAAGGCAGGAGTCAGAACAAGACAGGACTAGGCACGGCAAGACTGGACTAGACAAGATGCAAGACTGGACTAGAAAAGACAGGACTAGAATAAACCAGGAGACTAGACAAAGCAGGACAGAGGTAACAAGGCACAGCAGTCAAGACAAGGACCAAATCCAGGTAAGGCAAGGAAAGAAAGGCAAAGGAGCAAAAGTGGAACCCAGACAGGACAAGGCAAGACTCAGAACTGGATTAAAACTGAGACTGGGACCCAGGCAATACAAGGCAAGGCAAGGCAAGGCAGAACAAGGCAAGACACAGAACTAGATTAAAACTGGGTCCAGAAAAGGGCAAGGCAAGGACTAGATTCAGACAGGACAAGATGAGACAAAGAAAGGCTAGGCACAACTGGACAAGACAGACAGGCAAGACAGAAGCTAGGCAGCAGGAACAAAAGAAGCAATACTATATAGATCACTGAAAAAGGTGAGTCTGGAAGCAGAGGCACGGCCACAGCCGTGACAATATTGCTCATTTTTGATACACGTTATGGGACCACGTAGAACACCATATTCATCATGTTATGCCCCCAAAAGAGAAATTGTGTTTATTGGACTTGGGATGACTTGGAACTGAGTAGTGAGGAACGGGTATCCTTCATCTGTAAAACCTGTCTGATGATGAAACAGAGTATTCTGCTACAGTGGATACATCCCGAGCCTCTGTGCTTGCAGCTTTACATAAGTACATAAGTATTGCCATACTGGGAAAGACCAAAGGCCCATCAAGCCCAGCATCCTGTTTCCAATAGTGGCCAATCCAGGTCACAAATACCTGGCAAGATCCCCAAAAAGTACAAAACATTTTATACTGCTTATCCCAGAAATAGTGGATTTTCTCCAAGTCCAATTTAATAATGGTCTATGGACTTTTCCTTTAGGAAGCCATCCAAACCTTTTTAAAACTCTGCTAAGCTAACTGCCTTTACCACATTCTCTGGCAACGAATTCCAGAGTTTAATTACACGTTGAGTGAAGAAAATGTTTCTCAGATTCGTTTTAAATTTACTACTTTGTAGCTTCTTCACATGCCCCCTAGTCCTAGTATTTTTGGAAAGCGTAAACAGATGCTTCACATCTACCCGTTCAACTCCACTCATTATTTTATAGACCTCTATCATATCTCCCCTCAGCCACCTTTTCTCCAAGCTGAAGAGCCCCCGCTTTAGCCTTTCCTCATAGGGAAGTTGTCCCATCCCCTTTATCATTTCTGTCACCCTTCTCTGCACCTTTTCTAATATCTTTTTTGAGATGCGGCAACCAGAATTGAACACAATATTCAAGGTGCGGTCGCACCATGGAGCGATATAAAGGCATTATAACGTCCTCATTTTTGTTTTCCATTCCTTTCCTAATAATGCCTAACATTCTATTGCTTTCTTAGCTGCCGCAGCACATTGAGCAGAAGGTTTCAATGTATCATCAAACGACACCTAGATCCCTTTCTTGGTCAGTCACTTCTAATAGGAGCCTTGCATGACGTAGCTATAATTCGGGTTTCTCTTTCCCACATGCATCACTTTGCACTTGCTCACATTAAACGCCATCTGCCATTTAGACATCCAGTCTCCCAGTCTTTGAAGGTTCTCTTGTAATTTTTCACAATCCTCCTGCGATTTAACAACTTTGAATAACTTGTGTCATCAGCAAATACAATTAACTCACTAGTTACTCCCATCTCTAGGTCATTTATAAATGTTAAAAGCATCAGTCCCTGCACAGACCCCTAGGAAACCCCACTAACTACCCTTCTCCATTGAGAACTGACCATTTAACTCTACTCTCTGTTTTCTATCTTTTAACCAGTTGTTAATCCACAACATGACACTACCTCTATCCCATGACTCTCCAATTTCCTCTGGAGTCTTTCATGAGGAACTTTACCAAATGCCTTCTGAAAATCTAGATACACAATATCAACCAGCTCACCCTTATCCACATGTTTGTTCACTCCTTCAAAGAAATGTAATAGATTGGTGAGGCAAGATTTCTTTTCAGTAAATCCATGTTGCGGATGACACCAAGATTTGCAACAGAGTGGACACCCCGGAGGAGTGGAAAGCATGAAAAAGATCTGCGGAAGCTAGAAGAATGGTCTAATGCTTGGCAATTAAAATTCAATGCGAAGAAATGCAAAGTGATGCACTTAGGGAATAGAATCCACGGGAGACGTATGTGTTAGGCGGTGAGAGTCTGATAGGTACGGACAGGGAGGGATCTTGGGGTGATAGTATCTGAGGACCTGAAGGCGACGAAACAGTGTGACAAGGCGGTGGCTGTAGCTAGAAGATTGCTAGGCTGTATAGAGAGAAGTGTGACCAGCAGCAGAAAAGAGGTTTTAATACCCCTTTATAAGACGTTGGTGAGGCCCCACCTGGAGTATTGTGTTCAGTTTTGGAGGCCATATCTTGTGAAGGATGTTAAAAAATGGAAGCGGTGCAAAGAAAAGCTACGAGAATGGTATGGGATTTGTGTTATAAGACTTAGGAGAGACTTGACCTGAACACGTATACCCTGGAGGAAAGGAGAAACAGGAGTGATATACAGACGTTCAAATATTTGAAAGGTATTAATCTGCAAACGAACCTTTTCCGGAGGGAAGGCGGTAGAACTAGAGGACATGAACTGAGATTGAAGGGGGGCAAACTCAAGAAAAATGTCAGGAAGTATTTTTTCACAGAGAGAGTGGTGGATGCTTGGAATGCCCTCCCGAGAGGTGGTGGAAAGGAAAACGGTAACGGAATTCAAACATGTGTGGGATAAACATAAAGGAATCCTCCTCAGAAGGAAGGGATCCCCAGAAGCTTAGTCGGTGGTGGAGGCAGGGCTGGTGGTTGGGAGGTGGGATAGTGCTGGGCAGACTTATACGGTCTGTGCCAGAGCCGGTGGTGGGAGGCGGGGCTGGTGGTTGGGAGGCGGGATAGTGCTGGGCAGACTTATACGGTCTGTGCCCTGAAAAAGACAGGTACAAATCAAGGTAAGGTGTACACAAAAATGGCACATGTGAGTTTATCTTGTTGGGCAGACTGGGTGGACCGTGCAGGTCTTTTTCTGCCGTCATCTACTATGTTACTATGTCTCAATCTATGCTTTTGCATATGTTCTGTAAATTTGTCTTTATAATAGTCTCTACCATTTTGCCTGGCACCAACATTAGACTCACTGGTCTATAATTTCCCGGATCTCCTCCGGAACATTTTAAAAAACTGGTGTTACATTGGCCACCCTCCAATTTTCCGGTACCACGCTCGATTTTAAGGATAAACATATAAGTACATAAGTAATGCCACACTGGGAAAAGACCAAGGGTCCATCGAGCCCAGCATCCTGTCCACGACAGTGGCCAATCTAGGTCAAGGGCACCTGGCGAGCTTCACAAACATACATTCTATACATGTTATTCCTGGAATTGTGGATTTTTCCCCAAGTCCATTTAGTAGTGGTTTATGGGCTTGTCCTTTAGGAACCATCTAACCCCTTTTTAAACTCTGCCAAGCTAACCGCCTTCACCAGGTTCTTCGGCAACAAATTCCAGAGTTTAATTATGCGTTGGGTGAAAAAAAGTTTCTCCGATTTGTTTTAAATTTACTACTTTGTAGCTTCATCACATGCCCCCTAGTCCTAGTATTTTTGGAAAGCGTGAACAGATGCTTCACATCCACCTGTTCCACTCCACTCATTATTTTATATACCTCTATCATGTCTACCCTCTCGCCGTCTCTTCTCCAAGCTGAAAAGCTCTAGCCTTCTTAGTCTTTCTTCATAGGAAGTCGTCCCATCCCTGCTGTCCCGTTCCCCGGTCCTACCTGTGCTCCAGGTGGAGGGGCGCGGTTCAGCGACCTCCGCGACGCCCGGGTGGCGAGGGGGGACCTCCGGGAAGACCGACGCGGTCGCGGGACCGGCGACCCGCTCGGGCTAGCGCCGGCCTCGGGAACGGGCGTTGCGCCAACGAAGATGGCGGCACCTGCATCGACGCCTCCAAGGGCGGACCAGCGCACAGGCTCCGCCCATCGCTCCCTTGGTGCGCCGGTCCCGAGGCCCCGCCTGGAGAGCGGGCCGACCAATCCCGAGGCCCATTGCCTCCTGGGGTCGGGTTGTTGGTTCCTCTCCCGGGAGGGGCGGGACGGCGCGACATTTAAACCTGGAAACAGGGAAACTCACTGCTTCCGGTTCGTTGGTTACTGAAGCCGTCACAGTGGGTTTCCCTGTGTTTACTTGCTAACCTCCTACAGAGACTGTACTTTCTGCTAGCCGTCCTGCTAGCCTCTCCTTCAGAGTTTGTACTTTCTGCTAGCCGTCCTGCTAGCCTCTCCTTCAGAGTTTGTACCTTCTGCTAGCCGTCCTGCTAGCCCTCCTTCAGAGACTGTGACTTCTGCTAGCCGTCCTGCTAGCCCCCGTCGGAGACTGTGACTTCTGCTAGCCGTCCTGCTAGCCCTCCTGCGGAGACAGTGACTTTTGCTAGCCGTCCTGCTAGCCCTCCTTCAGAGACTGTGACTTCTGCTAGCCGTCCTGCTAGCCCCCGTCGGAGACTGTGACTTCTGCTAGCCGTCCTGCTAGCCCTCCTGCGGAGACAGTGACTTTTGCTAGCCGTCCTGCTAGCCCTCCTTCAGAGACTGTGACTTCTGCTAGCCGTCCTGCTAGCCCCCTTCGGAGACTGTGACTTCTGCTAGCCGTCCTGCTAGCCCTCTTCAGAGACGGTGACTTTCGCTAGCCGTCCTGCTAGCCCTCCTACAGAGATTGTACTTTTGGCTAGCCGTCCTGCTAGCCTCTCCTTCAGAGTTTGTGCTTTTGCTAGCCGTCCTGCTAGCCCTCTTCCATAGACTGTGCTACGTGCTGGCCGCCCTTGCCAGCTATCCTCCAGAGACTGTGCTACTTGCTGGCCGCCCTTGCCAGCTATCCTCCAGAGACTGTGCTGGGGCTAGCCGTCCGCTCGCCCTCATTCTGAGACAGTGCTGTTCCCTCTCGAGTGCTAGCCGCCCCTGCTAGTCCTCCCTTAAAGACTGCGTTCTGACTACCAGCCAGGTCAGCCGTCACCCCCGCGGTTCCAGCATCCTGCTGGCCGCCTGCAGCTGAGGGCTCAACCCTCGGTGAACGGCGGTCGCCGCGGGTGAAGATTCGGTGCTCGGCTGTCCTCTGGGGCCTTGCGGGGCCTTAGGGAACCTAAGGGCTCACCAACAGAAACACAACAGAAACAGGACACCTGCTATCATTTTAGTCGCCCTTCGCTGCACCTTTTCCAATTCTACTATATCTTTCTTGAGATGCGGCGACCAGAATTGAACACATACTCAAGGTGCGGTCACACCATGGAACGATACAATGGCATTATAACATCCTCACCCTGTTTTCCATACCTTTCCTAATAATACCCAACATTCTATTCGCTTTCCTAGCTGCAGCAGCACACTGAGCAGAGGGTTTCAGTGTATTATCGACGACGACACCCAGATCCCTTTCTTGGTCTGTAACTCCTAACGTGGAACCTTGCATGACATAGCTATAATTCGGGTTCTTTTTCCCCACATGCATCACCTTGCACTTGCTCACATTAAACGTCATCTGCCATTTAGTCTCCCAGTCTCGTAAGGTCCTTTTGTAATTTTTCACAATCCTGTTGCGAGTTAACGACTTTGAATAACTTTGTGTCATCAGCAAATTTAATTACCTTGCTAGTTACTCACAATAGCTCAGCAGGTTCATTTTTCAGTTCTATTAGTACTCTGGGATGAATATCATCTGGTCCAGGAGATTTGCTACTCTTAATGTTTGATATTCCTCTTCTTTCCACTCTGGAGTTAACTGCTCTTCCTGTTTGTTAAAAAAAAAAACTCAAAGTTTAGGAAGAGCATTAACAGTAACTTACAATCAAGGTAATTTGATACAACCATATTCCGCAAGCCAACTGATACCAACACCCACTTCATTATAAAAGTTTCACCCGAATGCCACGAAAGCAGGGATCCTGACTGGGCAGTCTTAGAGTGAGAAAATTATGTGGCACGGAATAGCTTTAAGATGTATGCACGCGAGATGTATAATCGATTTAGATCCAGAGTTTCCTCCCTAGATGATTAAAAAGCCCATAAGATAGCATCTAGTACATCAACAATGGCTACTCCAACCAGCAAAAAAAGATAGGGGGCACCGGGAGCATTTCATGTGCATACCATATTCCACACAAGTGGGACAAATAAATATTATAAAAAGAACATTGGCCTATGTTGTCTTTACACAATTTCAAAGAAACCCCAGTTTGCCTAAACAAGGGCAAAGAACATGAGGGAACTGCTACAGAGACACAACAACAAAATACCTTGGGCCAAGGGCACCAACCTTGTACCAAGTGTGTATACTGTAAGCATATCTGGCAAACCAATTATGTAAAACATCCTAGGACTGGGAAACCAAATTGGATAACATCCTCCACAAACTGTTAGTCATCTCAAGTGGTTTATGAAATTCTGTGCCCATGTCAGAAATGGTACATTGGTTATTCCACCACAAAAAAAACAAAGAATAGTAGAACATATTAGTAATCTGAGAATAAAAAAAGAAGGAAGCCCCCATGGTGGACCACTGGTCACTAATGAATCATGAATTAAAGGATTTAAAATACACAGTCCTTACTCAGATCTATCTTCCAAATGGAGGAGATATCGCAACAGTTCTGTGATGAAAGAAAACAGTTTATATTTCAGTGGAATATGGTAATGCCACATGGATTGAACCGGGAAATAGAATGGATAAACGTATAAGACAAACATTGGATGACATCACTAGCGACATATATAAATCAGGAGGGGAGAGATTAGTAAACTTAACTCAGGAGAGAGACCTTGGGGTGCTGGTGTCCAAGAATCTGAAGGTGAAGAAACATTCTGACAAGGCAATGGCTGTGGCCAGAAGGATGATAGGCTGCATAGAGAGGAGTATAACCAGCAGAAGAAAGGAGGTGTTGATGCCCCTCTACAAGTCATTGGTGAGGCCCCACCTGGAGTACTGTGTTCAGTTGTAGAGGCCATATCTTTCTAAAGATGTAAAAGACTGGAAGTAGTGCAAAGTAAAGCTACAAAAATGGTATGGGATTTGCGCTGCAAACCATACGAGGAGAGACTTGCTGACCTGAACATGCATACCTTGGAGGAAAGAGAAACAGGGGTGACATGATACAGACGTTCAAATATTTGAAAGGTATTAATCCGCAAACAAACCTTTTCCGGAGATGGGAAGGCGGCAGAACTAGAGGACATGAACTGAGGTTGAAGGGGGGCAGACTAAGGAGTAATATCAGGAAGTATTTTTTCACGGAGAGGGTGGTGGATACATGGAATGCCCTCCGCAGGAGGTGGTGGAGATACGGTAATGGAATTCAAACATGCATGGGATAAACACAAACAAAACCTGTTTAGAAGGCATGGATCCACGGAATCTTAGCAGAGATTGGGTAGCAACACTGGTAATTGGGAAGCAAAAGCAGTGCTGAGTAGACTTCTACAGTCTATGCCCTGATCGTGACTGAATAGATATGGATGGGCTAAAGTGTAAATTTTAAGGGGCTTCGACGATAGCTTCAGAACATTTAGTACAAGAAGAGTGCTGGGCAGACTTCTACTGTCTTGCCCTGAGAATGGCAAGGACAAATCAAACTCGGGGTATACACATAAAGTATCACATAGCATGTAAATGAGTATCTTGTGGGCAGACTGGTTGGACCATACAGGTCTTTATCTGCTGTCATTTACTATGTTACTAGGTTGATTTTGCAAGAAGCCAACAGTTTGCATTAAGACAACAGAACATGCTAGATGAGCTCCTGTCCTTGTACAGTATTGTACAGTATGTTCCATTTACATTGTACAGTATATATACAGTAATTCAGCCATAATGCACACAGTTCTATGAATTTTGTCTTGGTTAGTAGCAAATAAATCTTTTGCCGTAGATCAACTTTTGGTTCAATTATCTAATGTTCCATTGACCCTGATATAACGTGACCCCAAATTTAACATAATGACATTATAATGAATCCCTATCATCACTTTGTAAAGGGGTTCAACTGTACCAGAACTACAATGAACGCATTTGCTAACATGTTCCTCCCAACAACTTTACTGATCTACAATTCAATCCACTTTGCTTTTAGTAAACTAAAGTTTTTGAAAAACATCATCAGCCATGCAAGTGCACTTGAGTATCATTAATCCAGCACGGCTACAAAAGTGTTCAACAACTGCACTAGCAGAAAATGGATTGGTTCAATCTGATAAAAGAGTTCCTTCAAATCAGGCCAGGTTTCAATATTAATGATTGTATTCTGACTTGATCAAGGCAATCTCTGAAACTCTTCACTTCAATATAGCAAAGAATACTTTATCATCAGTATTGCCATTATCATCTGCATTAGAAGTAGTGCTGTCTGATGCACCTTCATCTTTGTCTTCATCATTATGTCCAATTACAAAGAAGGCTTTCACAAAGTTGGGATCATTGTCCGTTATTCTAATAATTTTTCATCTGATGGCAAACTCTGTTTGAATATCTTCGAGAACTGATGCAAGAACATCAAAATACGTGGGAAACCTTCAATCTTAAGGCCAGACAAATAGTCTTCCTCTCAAAAGACTATCAGACCCAGTGGACAGTCGCCTCAATGTAACAGTTTCCATGGGACATCCAGGAATCTGTTGAAGTAGAGACATATGTCTCTTCACCAAAAATTGCTACCAATTATCAGAAGTTTGGCAGTGTTTTCTGACTGGTTAAATAGTTGTGATCCACACTTAAGTTTTATCTGTTTCACGTACTTATGTTTCTTTTTTGGATCTCTGGGTATTCAAGACATTAACTGTATTTGCTTATACAGTTTACCGCAAGCCTACTGATCGGAATACTCGCCTTCATTTTCAAAGTGCACATCCATGGAAGTTGCGCGAGAGTATTCCAGTTGGGCATTTAAAGACTCAAATGGCTTTGATCTACCACTGCTGAAAGACATGTCCCACAGGTTTATTCAACGTGCTTATCCACCAAGAATAATAAAGAGAGCATATAAGCGAGCTAAGTGGGCTGCCCGAAAGTATCTTCTTTTTACCACCATCTCATGAAGACGCAGAACAGGTAACGTGTATTGCCTTATTCCCCTGGCGCAAGTGCAATACGTTGGTTCATTTTGAAACATTGGCATATATTGGGAATACATCCCAAGTTACAACGTCCTCCACTGTTTGCTTTTAGAAGCGGTAGGAACCTCTAGGATATGTTGGTTGGTTCCTTCTTACTTACCTGCTCACAACACCTTGGAGTCTCCAGATGTGACCGTTTTCCTTGCACACAGTGTAGTATTTGTTGCAATTCTTTTTCAGGAACCTTTTTGACTCTGAATAGTCACTTCATTACTTTGAAGTCGTTTACAAATTGCAATACCTCGCATGTGATCTATGTCCTTTGGTGTACCTGTTTCCTTAGTTTATATAGGGAAAACAATGAGTGCTTTGAAAGCTAGAATTTTGGACCATAAAAGCCATTTGGGATGCCAAGTCCTTGCTGCCCCATTAATTGATCACTGTTTTTCAGTTGAGCATACATTTGCAGATTTACATTTCGCGGCTTTGGAACAAATACAGCTGTCACCACAAGGAGGCAATGTAGATGCGCTCCTATGTACAAAAGAACGTTGGTGAATCCACTTCTGGATACAGTTACACCTAAGGGCTTAAATCAGACTACAGATATCTGATTTTTATATATATTTTTATTTTATCAGCTGTTTTTTTAAAAACATTTTCAGATATATTTTTTCAGTGCATACATCAACCTCGTTGCACATGAGGGCTTTTAAATTCAGCGGTCTTATCGTCCCCACCCCTTGAGTCAGTTATTTTGGATGGCATTTGCCACATTATCAGTGTTTAGTAAATTCACTGCATATATATTCTGTGACATTGATGTATTTCTTAAAACTTATTTTTCTGTTCTTGTTTTCTAGTTTGAGCGACAGTTCAAAATCCCCAGAAGCAGGTCTTTTGATTGAAATACTGCATTTCATATGAGCATTAGCATTGGGTGTCAGAAACCTTTGACCAGTGCTAAGCCTGCAAATGCAGGATAAGTAGATGCTTATTTTCTTTCTTTTTTGAGATGTATTTATAATAGACGTTTAATAAAATGTTGATGTATAAAACAGAGGTTTTGGTCCCTGGGGGCAAATGATTGATTACATGCAGTAGGCTCAAGGGTTTGGAATAGCTTTGTGCTATAGGAGACCTAATAGCGTTGCCACTGATGGATATCTGATGCCTCCAGGTTCCTTTTTCCTCTTTTTTTTTCTGAATATGTCACTGTGTTCTTTGTTCCCTTTGGGTATACATTAATGTTTGAGGACTAGGATAAGCAGTATAAAATGTATTGTACTGTTTTGGGACCTTCACAGGTACTTGTGACCTGGATTGGCCATTCTTGGAAACAGGATACTGGGCTTGATGGACCTTCAGTCTGTCCCAGTATGGCAATACTTATGTAAAAAGATTTTTTGGATCGTTTTTGTTGTTTCCCCTTTCTTCTGTTTATTAAAAACCCAAATAGTAGCAACATTCCATGCTACCAATCCCAGTGCAAGCAATGGCTTCTCCATGTCTATCCCAATAGCAGACTATGGATTTTCCTCCAGGAATTGTCTAAACCATTTTTTTTAAAATACAGATATGCTAATCGCTGTTGCTACATTCTACAGCAAAAAGTACCAAAGCTTAAACTATTTGTTGAATTAAAAAAATACTTCCTCCTATTTATTTTTAAAAGTATTACCATGTAATTTCATTAAGTGTCTCACTCAGTCATCTCTTTTCAAGCTAAAGAGCCTTAGCCTCTTTATCCTTTCCTCATATGAGAGGAGTTCCATCCACTTTATCATTTTGGTTGCGCTTCTTTGAACCTTTTCTGCTACATCTTTTTTCAGATATGGCAACACAACTGAACGTAATACTCAAGGTGAGGTTGCACCATAGAGCGATACAGAGGTGTTTTAGTATTCTTGGTCTTATTTACCATCCTTTTAAAATAATTCCTAGCATCCTGTTTGCTTTTTTGGTTCTGCGTACTGTCTACAGAGACACCTAGATTTTTTTCTTGGGTGCTGATTCCTAAGGTGGACCCTAGCATCAGGGAACTATGGTTCAGGTTATTCTTTCCAATGCGCATCATTTGCATTTGTCCACATTAAATTTCATCTGTCATTTGGATGCCCAGTCTTCCTGCAATTTTTCACAGTCCACATGTGTTTTAACAACTTTAAATAGATCTGATCTCTTAGGCATGCCACTATACTCAATTGAGAAAAATGGCCATTTAACCCTACTCTCCCTCTGTTTTCTGTCCAATAGCCAATTCCTAATTCACAACAAGCCTCTAATCTTCTCAGGAGTTTCTCAGTCAAACGCTTACTGAAAATCTAGATACACTACATCAACCAGCTCACATTTATGAAAAGGTAGATATAAAAGGCAACTCTGATACTTGGTGGAGGGAGGACAACCAATGGGTGGAGCTTTTTTACTCAATCATTAGTCAGAAAAAAACTCCATTCATTAGTGTGTACAAAATATTTACTTTAAATGCAAAAATGTTAAACCCAAACCACAAAAAGAACAGGTAGTACAAAGATTCCCATCAAATGTCTTGTATATCAATTTCTCTCAGGGTAAGGATGTTTCCAATATTTCAAGAATTCAATCAAAATTCAAAGTAGTTAATGAGATATTGCTCCTCTATGTCAAAGGTGGATTCTTAAATCATCTCCCAATATGGATCCCTGTTTTGCAATCTTCATGAATCAGGGGAACTTGAGCACTTCTCACTTCAGCAAATATGTGTTTATATATAGAAATAACTTGGAGTTAACTGAGATGCTGGAATCAGAAGTCACTAGCTCAAGAGTGGCCAACCTGTGGCCCATGAGGCCATGTGAAGTCTACACAGAAACCACTACCCAGAGTTTTAACAATTTTAAATACTGTATTTCACAAACATTTTCAGGAAACCCAATCTAGTAGTTTATTTTCATTATTTTCAGTTAAACTATTACTAATTTATCAGAAGTGGTCAATGGAGCTCTGTGCATTTCTGGTTCCAACAACATGTATTAATATAATATATATATATTCTATATTAATAGGTATTAAAGTAGAAGCAAATATTTTCAAGAGAAGGGAAAATGGTAAACCTAGAGAACATGAATTGAGGTTGTGGAGTGGTAGACTTAAGAGTAATATAAGAAAATTATTTTTCATGGAGAGGGTTGATGCATGGAATGCTCCCCCCCCCCCCCCCCCCCGAGGGAGATTGTGGAGAATAAAAAATTGTGGTGGAATTCAAAAAGGCATGGGGTGAACACAGAGAATCTCTAATTTAGAAAATGAATGATATGCAACCTTAAAAAAAATTTTTTTTTTAAATATGTGTTTGTATGTCAAGTGGTGCTTAGATGGCAACTCTGGCTGCTTCAACTAAAGGCCAGTGCTGGGCTGGCTTGTATGGTCTGAGACCCACATATAGCAATCTGGTTTAGGACTGTTCAGGTCTTTATCTGCTGTCACTATGTAAGTTACTATATATGTAAAGTTGCTGCGTGCTAGGGATAATACTGACATTCATGTGGCCCTCTGTGTATAAAGGTTGCCCACCACTGAACTACTTGATCACCCTTTCTTCTCTTTTCTTCCTTTTATTTTTCTTCTAATCTTACTTTTATCTGCCTCCTCTTCTTCATGTTTTATTGTTAACTGCCTAGCTGCCATATACCTATTGGCGGTATATCAAGTGTAATAAAATAAACATTTAATCCTGAGCCTGACAGAGCAATGATTGAGAATTTTTATTTAACAGAAGGATATGTTAAAGGAAGACTAGTTGTTTCCTTGATTATTAATCTATTTACACTTTTGGAGCAATTTTTTTTTTTAAGATTCAACGTAAACATCTGGTGAAACATCTGAGGAGCCTATGAGGGGCATTTTAGAAAGGAAGTCCAACTCAGAATGTGAACATACCAATCATTGTGTCACAAATAGACGTCCATGTCACATGAGATATTGACACACTGCAGTGTTAGATGCTGACACCCTGCCTTTCTAAAATTGGGATTTGGACATCCATGCAATATAGACTTCTAAATTCCAGTTTTCAGATGTCCAGAGATTCTAAAATCCCACCTATGCATCTCTCATGCTCCTCAGCAACCTAGAACTTTTGGGTCAATGGTCACATGTTTATTTTACCCTGGTACTATTAGGGTTTTATAATGGTTACACTCTTCTATTGACTATTTATTTATATGATTATTTATATATGCCATTTATTTTGCATTTTCAGCTTGGATTTAACACTGACTCTAGGATACTTTTAAAATGTTTCATGTTATAAAATAAGCACAACGAGTTACTTATAACTGTGGCTTATAAAAATATATTAAAATTGTATTAACATATGAAACACTATATGTAAATACTGAAATATATATATATATATATATATATATACACACACATATATATATACACATATATACACACACACACACATATATATATACACATATATACACACACACACATATCTATATCATTTTTATTTCAAGTGATTCCTGTAAGGTTTTAAATACGCTGGAAGCAAACTGTGAAATGCTATACAAAATTATTCAAAATATTGAAAAGGAAATTTTATTAACTGAGGCATTCTATGGATACTTAGTAGTGTTTGAACAGCTTTTGAAATGAAAATCCTTGTAAAAATATTTTTTCCCAATTTAACCATAATTCTATATGACAAAAATGCACTGCTCTACATCTTCCACAAAGTTTTCCTGCAGGAGTTATATGTTGTCAGCAGCCACATTAATCTTTGTGACAGTTTTTAGTAAAAGGTGTTGAATTAAGCTCTTAATCTTATAAACAACTTCTGCAAGAAATAACTAGTAGCTGAAACTGTTGACAATTTACAGCACATACTTAGAGTTATTGTTTATTGCATTTGATATACCACTCTGTCTGAGAAACAGATCTTAGCAGTGTACAATAAAAATAAAAAGTACATATTTGAATCAGGAATGACAATATAAGAAAATAAGGAAGTTTACATGCATTCAAGAACAATCAAAACCTCTGACAAAATTTATCAGCTGGTCTGCCATTCAACCTGACAAGCGAGTCCCAAAACCTTGCTCAAAAAGATGGGTCTTAAGTAAGGCTTTAAATATATGAAAAGATTTTTCCAAAGTTGGTACCTCCATATTTGCTAAACAACATTTTTTTTCTTTAAGAAAGTCCATATTCATTTTTCTCTTATGATCAATAGCCTTATATTGACCTACTAAAGGGAGAACAGAATGACTATTCCATAGGGACTGAAATTTTAAAGGAGATTACAGTAAAATGAGGAAATTGGAAAAAAAATAAATAAAAGGTGTTGCCAGAATCAAAGTTTGAGAAAGGCATGGACATTATTTAAAAAACATTCTGAACCCCATACAGTCCTTATATGGAAATGTATAAAATATATTTTAGGACTTTTATTCTTATGTGTTTATAAACTGCAAATTTAGATGTTTATTTTCCAGCTAGCAAGTTCTTTGAAAATATTTGTCACGAAACACCTAGCCACCTGACTGGGGTTACCACCCCAAGGTCACTTAGAGGGTCCATCCCCAGCACAGCTCAGGTCAGCCTGCACCCTCCTCTTACCAACTGGGTCACAACCGCTTCTGGGCGAGTCTCCAGTCTCAAATTGTCCCCAGTGATTTAATTCATCGAGCATCAGCAAAGAGATCTGTCTCCCTTTTCTCCTGGACTAAGACTGAAGCAATAGTCAGTACTACTGGGTCATTTCAAACTCCAGGCCAATCAGAGCCCATTCAACAAGTTTTAAAAGTATACTGCTCACAGTACTGTAGTTTCACTTCTTCAATAAGTGAAACTAAAAAAGGGTATTTACTTTTCTATAACGGCTTTAACATAAAACATGCATCACTTGCTGGCCAAACTAGAAAAATACACTTCAGGGTTTAATGAAGGCAACTTTACAGGTTTAAAGCACACTTTTCTGTCATAGTAGTTAAAAATAAAAAAAGGAAGGAGTTTTCAATGTTTTTTTCTGTGCCAATATCATTGGCAGTTGGAATTAAATACATATACTTCTGTAGCTGAGGAATTGCCAGCATGGAAAAGGCACAAAAAAAAATGGAGGAGTGAGAATGTACTAGGTAAACACCTATTTTAATTAAATTGCATTGGGAGGGTTTATCAGTAGACCTAAAATCAGAAGTCCTTAATATATTCCATTCATTAAACAGGGGTAAAAGAAGACCAAATGACCATGTTTAATTATGACGTTGTGTCTGTCTGGCAGAACATATACTAACTGTGGAGTTAAAGATGCAGTGAAGGCCAAAATAGCATCTTTCTGAAAATGGATGAGCACAAGCACAAGTTAGATATAAAATAGGTCTAGAGACAGGTCTACAGACACATTGCCATAGTGATTTTCAAGTTTAAGTTTCAAATTTATTAGGACTCTTATGGCAGCTGTCAGAGCAGTTTACAATATACAGATATATATCAGAAACAGAAAATTTCACGGGATAGAAGACAGAGGAAGAATGGTGCAAGGCTAGGATGCCTGCCCCGCAGTCAACAACCAACAGGCTAACCCATGGCTAGTCATGATCAAAACAAATCAGTGAATAGATGCGTTTTAAGGTCCTGATTGAATTTCCCAAGGGAGCTTTCCAGGAGAAAGGACGTGGGTAGGGAAATCCACAGGGAGGGGCTTATCATGTTATTTTTTCCAAGCACAGTTGAAAAAAAAGCTGGGAAGGAGGCAACTGAACCACTGGATGAGAACAGGAATTAATGCATGCTCAGGAAGGATAACAAGAAACTCCCTGTCTCGACATTACTGAAGAGAATGTCTGAGCCACACCCACACTGGAAACCTTGGATAGCAGTGATTTGGAGCAAATAAAGCAAATCACTTTAAATCTAGAGGATGCCAAATAACAGAGCAAACTAATAAACTGTATGAGTGATCTATCAAATAATTGTAAACAAACACACAAAACTACACAATAACAAATCATCAGGACTGGATGGTGTTCACCCCAGATTTCTGAAAGACCTTAAACATGAAATTATGAACCTGTTACCAGTCATCTGTTGTGAAAAAGGGAGTTACATCAGAAGGTGGGAGTCAGCAAAGGGAAAGGCTCCAGAGCAGGCCTGTGGGGGATTTTCCTCATGGCTCCATAAGGTAGAAAGAAACAGTGGGGAGGTGGAGGGAGGAAGGAAGGAAAACAGAAAGATACTTTGCTTCTGCGGTAATCATGGAGGGGGGGAGGTTTACAATGGGAGCAAGACTTTTTATCAGTCCCACGGGGTGGTAACACATTTGGCTCCCACACACATGGTAAATGCGGTAATTTTTTTTTTTGTTACCGTAGATTTATGTAGGTCCCATGTCATTTTCTAGTATGGCACTGTGAAGGAAATTGGAAGCCTGTGAACCTTACATAAATGTATCTGTTTCTTCCAGTACTGACAGCAAAGTGGGTGGGGGATAGTGAGTACACTCTCCCTTGGAGTGGGGCTGTCAGGAGGTTCACGGAGCTCTTATAATTGAGCTTTGAATTAAGAAGAAACTGAGTATAAACACTGGTTTAGCTGGACACTGAGCGACAAGAGTTGAGAAAGAGTTTTGGGAACCAGGCTCTGCTCCCTGAACCATAATTGTAAAATAGAGAATACTGAGGATTCCAGGAGCACACCGTCCAATAAGAGAGACTACAAATCAGTGTTCTCTATCTCCAGCTGCTGGTAGATGGTCATAACCCACCTGTCTCTGGATTCATCTGATGCCGACACTAAGGAACTGAACATTTATTTGAGACTGGTTGAATCTTTACTTTTGGGTTGTGATTTTGAGACCCGGGACTACTCAAGACATCAAGAGTCTGATAGGTACCGAGGGGGAGAGGGATCTTGGGGTGATAGTATCCGAGGATCTGAAGGCGACGAAACAGTGTGACAAGGCGGTGGCTGTAGCGAGAAGGTTGCTAGGCTGTATAGAGAGAGGTGAGATCAGCAGAAGAAAGGAAGTGTTGATGCCCCTGTACAAGCCGTTGGTCAGGCCCCACCTGAAGTATTGTGTTCAGTTTTGGAGGCCGTACCTTGCGAAGGATGTTAAAAAAATGGAAGCGGTGCAAAGAAAAGCTACGAGAATGGTATGGGATTTGCGTTCCAAGACGTATGAGGAGAGACTTGCTGACCTGAACATGTATACCCTGGAGGAAAGGAGGAACAGGGGTGATATGATACAGACGTTCAAATATTTGAAAGGTATTAATCCGCAAACAAATCTTTTCCGGAGATGGGAAGGCGGTAGAACGAGAGGACATGAAATGAGGTTGAAGGGGGGCAGCCTCAGGAAAGATGTCAGGAAGTATTTTTTCACGGAGAGGGTGGTGGATGCTTGGAATGCCCTCCCGCGGGAGGTGGTAGAGATGAAAACGGTAACGGAATTCAAACATGCGTGGGATATGCATAAAGGAATCCTGTACAGAAGGAATGGATCCTCAGAAGCTTAGCTGAAATTGGGTGGCGCAGCAGGTGGGGGGAAGAGGGGTTGGTGGTTGGGAGGCGAGGATAGTGGAGAGCAGACTTATACGGTCTGTGCTAAAGTCGGTGATGGGAGGTGGGACTGGTGGTTGGGAGGCAGGAAGTACTGCTGCGCAGACTTGTACGGTCTGTGCCCTGAATAAGGCAGGTACAAATCAAGGTACAAATCAAGGTAAGGTTTACACATATGTTGTCTTGTTGGGCAGACTGGATGGACAGGGCAGGTCTTTTTTCTGCCGTCATCTACTATGTTACTATGTAAATTGAAAAAAAAACTTAATTTTGGATTTCTCTCTTAATGAAGATTGACACTGCTGTTGCTTTGTTTTGAACTGATTTTTACTTCACCCCGCGTGAATTAGTAAAGAAGAATATAGACCTCTACAAGTGAAGAACTACCTCCCATAGGATTTCCTCCACATTTTTCCTGTGAATGAAGTTCCTTCTTAGCAGATGGCCACAAACCTCCTGTTGCACTCTACTAATAGAAATATGCACAAACACAGAAAGCCAGACTTCAGTGGCAAAAATCCTTGAGAAGCCTATGATGCTCTTACTGATTCCCTAATGAAACCCACAGCAAGGTAGCTTCAAGAGTCAACAGAATTGAAATACGCTATGAAACTATCGTTTTCAAAAGAATCAAACTCTTGAAGAAATATTCTTTCTATCCAAACAGTGCAAAAAAAAAAAAAAAAAAAAGGGGGGGGGGGGTTAAGATCAGTAGAAAACTTTACTCAAGAAAGAGCAAACAGTTATTAATATTCCCAATTATAGAGCAAAATTTTTGTTTTGTAAAACCCTCTGCCAATTGGAAGTGGTAGGAGAATTTCTGTACCCAGAATCCCACAGACTGGAAGTTTAAGATAGCACTGAGGAAAAAACAAGAGCGAAAAAGAGAGGAACTTTGTTCCCATAGTTTAACAACATAGGCTAATACAGGATTCCAAGGAATTCCAGATTCTGCTTCTCAAGACTACCAAATTAGGTTGAGTTTACGACATCTCTGGCTATAATACCGAGAATGGTGCTGCGTGATTTAGGTGTGAGAAAAGTTAGATAATGCTCCCATGCATTTTGTCTTTGAGCTGCGGGCCTAAATAAGTGCCACAAAAATGGCTCAATTATGCTATGAAAAAACTTTTAATCCAGGCTTCTAAAACCTTCCAAACCTTGAGACAGTCTGGCACTGTGAAGTTATCCTGTTCTCAGGGACTTCAACAGCTGCCGATTAAAGGTTCTCTATAAAATTCAGTCTGAGAAATACCTCAGAGGTGCATGGTCCCCACCATTACAGTGGTCCACTGCTTTGGCACAGGTGTCTAAGATAACTACACTCCCAGAGAGAAAACCCCACAGCCCAGAAACTTCAGCTCCCTCGGAACCAGGCACTATAGAAGAAACCTCACCTTCGCAGTGAAGAATGTACACACAAGCTTGGAAGTCTCTGTCTGGTGTTTTTAAGGTCCTCCTTTGAGTATGCAAATTAAATCTCAGTTAGGACAACAAAGGAAGTGATTGGTCATAGGGAGAAAGAGCTGTTAACTACTCAGATTTGCTGCTCCAAATCTAGTTTCTCCTAATAATCATCCATGCCAGAATTCGGCCATTGTTTCAACGGAAATCTGCACATGCTCAAGACCCCACACCAGACCAACAACATAACCTTGGTGTTAGTGTAAGCCGGGAAAAATGGTAAGATCTAGTCATCATGAAGGTGGTGGGGGGGAGGAATTTGGAGGCTGGAGGAGAACAATGTAGATTACCACGGAGTGGTGGAGAAGAGATATGCTGGTCACTAGAAGAGAGAAATGCCAGTTATCTTGGGGAAGGGGGTAGTGAAGGATGAAGGATAGCAATGCCAGTTACTGTGGGGAGGAGCAATGGAGGAAAGATATGCTGTCATCATGGGAAGGAGGGGGAGTGTGGAGAACAGAAATGCCTGTACCACAGGGGGCAGGGTGGAAAAGAAATTCTGGTCACTGCAGGGAGGAGGGGTGGAAGAGGAACATGCCAGTTACCACAGAGTGCAAGGTGGAAGGTTTGCCCATTAATAGCCCACCCTAGACTCCAGAAAAAATATTTCTAATAATTGTCTGGGTGTCTATTAGAAAGAATACAGTATGTTTATGTTTATAAATAACACACTGATACAAGATCAATATTTCTACTTAAGCACACTTTTGAAAGACAATATTTTACTTATAGGTTATATCTTTCTTTTCAGGCAACCTATGCTTGTGCTGTCTTTTATTCATTAAAACAGCCTCTGCACTCTATTATGCATTTTTTAAAAGAATGAAATATGTTGCACCAAGTGTTGAATAACCACGCTAATGTTGCATTCAGACAGCTCACAGGTCCACCATACCAGAATTAAGAAAAGTTTTCATTCCTCTCATGGTCCTTTTTCTGCCTCTATAAATTATTGATATTCCTATCAATAATATTCCTAATACAAACAAACTCCATTACAAGACTTACAAACAAGAATCCATATTCATTTTATGGGAAAATACAAAAAAAAGTGTAGAATGTGTGCAAGGAGCAAATTTGAGTGGAAATGTTATCAGTTTAACAATTTGCAGACCTTAAGATATTTCATAATACCTTCTTATTATTTCTAGATAAAATCAAGAGATCTAAACTTGATGTTGGGCACCCTAATCCCAAAATTCATATTTCTACCCAGAATGAAATATATATCTTATTAAATTTGTATCAATGAACTCAAGAGGCTTATGAAAAGACAAGCAATCCAAGCACAATTTTCAGATTCCAGGAAAGAAGATCCTAAAATAATACACTACTAACAGAATTTTGCATGTAAGCGAGGAGTTTTATGAGCGTTGTCACTTCTCATTAAGTACTCTATATTTTACCCCCATCTGCTATTTTCATTAGAATGTAAATCTTTTCTTCATTCTGGAATAAAAGTATTCCCTTTAGGCTTTAGTAAACAGACTTTTTTTTTTAACAATAAAATCTCAATGGAATGCACGGGGGTCACTGATGAATGAATGTGAATGCTCAGTGCTACTGAAAATGTTTGCACATAGTTTTCAGCAGGGTTCCATTAAGATAGTTACACACCCACTGAAATCCCACTTGGGGCCCTATTTACTAAGCTGTGCTTGCACTAACACTAGAGACACCCATAAGAATATATGGGTGTTTCTAGCATTCAGTGCACACTAAAAATGTTAGCGCACCTTAGTAAACCGGGCCCTTGGTGCTTTAACATGTTGAGAAAGGAGAACTGGTGAAGGACTTTTCCTTTGATATTTTTAACCCAACATTATATTACCAGATCAAAAAAGAAAACCAAAATTAAGAATTTTATTAAGAGGGTCTTTTACTAAGGCGCACCCACGTTTTTGGTACACGCTAAAACTGTGGATGCGCTAAACGTTAGAGACGCCAATGCATTCCTATGGGTGTCTCTAACGTTTAACGCGCCCACAATTTTAGTGACCGCTAATAAACGTAAGCGCGCCTTAGTAAAAGACACCCTCAATGAAAATGTAGGATAAAAAGCTGCAATACACCAACGTTAGATACAAAATTATTACGATCTACATTTTAGAAAACTTTTAAAAAGCTAACTGAAAAAGCTGGAGAAGTCTTTAATCAGTGGGAAAGCGCGGGGTACAAATGTAACAACAACAAAAAAATCAATTAGGAGTGCATCAAAAAGCACCACACCATGGGAAGGTTTGTCAAATTCCTTAGTTTAGCACATTCAGGAAAGTGCCATAAAGCTCTATAGAGAACTTTTTCCTTGCATATTTGTTTCTGTGCATTTTCCCCACAAGTTTCAGGAAACAATCCTTGGGTAAGATATGTTGAATTTCAAAACACTGAAAGCAAACTAGCCGGTAGACTTTTTGTATTTTCGTTGCCTCTTTCCTGAAACTTAAATCTGACCCTTTATGGATCAGTCAAAGATTTTAACAAGAAGTAGGAATTTCTTTAGTGACAGCTAATTCTGCAGAAAATATATGTGAGGAAAGCATGTGGAATATGGTTCATAGAACTCCTCATGTGTGTGTCCATGTGCATGTGTGTGGGTTGTTCCTGTGTATTATTTTGATTTATAAAGGGGAAAGAAGGTTTAAATGAAGCAGTTGCCAAATATTTTTTAGGAATGAAAAAAAAAAGTCATTAGATGTCATTGTCAGAAGATTTCAAAAGATAGATTTTACAGTTTAATCCCAAGGTATGCCTCTGTCCCACAGCAATAGGCATTGCTATGCTTCTCAACCACTAGTTGGCAGTGCATGTACTGTATTAACCAAGGAGGTTGGATAAAACAGGAGACAAAGTGAGCCTATCTAGCTCATTATATGGGCTGAAGCCAGTAGGCGGAGCTTGCTGGCAAACTGGTTCACCCAAAACAACAGCAAACACTATTGAAAACAGCAGCAAAACGATTATTAGAAATAAGGGACTGCCTATGTGTGGTCCACCTGTAAAAAGTCTAAAGCTGTTTCAGTTGGAGAGGCAGTGCCTTAAAAGGTGGATAACAAAATATTTTTTGTACTTATTTGACAGTTTTTTAATTTATTTGAAAGCTTCCCATATCTAGATAAAAATATCATGAAATAAAAACCGAATATCACCAAAACAGCTTAAAAAAATTATTGTAGCTGGTAAAAACAGAAGTTATAAACTCTGTATTTTGTGCTTATTTTTCTACACTATTCTATACAATATAGATGGCCAAATTTTCCCCCACATATGTTGTTTGGGATTGTATTGTATTTGGGGTAGGGGGGAGATTGTATTTTTAATCTGAGAAACTTCAATAAAAATATATTGTTGAAAAAAAAATATAGATGGCTAAACTTCAGTGAGGATATCCTGTTTCCTGATGGATTCATTTTAACTGTTGTTGTAATGTGCCTTGGGAAGCCTGGTGTTATAAAGAGGGAATATACTGCAATTAACTGGAAGTAAAATTAAACACTTTCATTGGAGCACATGGATTCACATCTTCACTTCATCTGTTTTGTAGAAATGTTCTTTTAGATACACAAATGGGTTATTCTGCTTGAGCACGTTTCAGGGACAAGTGGTTTTATAAGTCAAAATAATAAAAATAAATATTTTGTTTCATACAGATCTCTCTCATTTGTCAACTAAATGGGCTATAAACCCCTAATGCAGTCCATTGGTTTTCTTAAATTTTGTTCTTGTGATGACTTATACTGTGCTAAAACTGAAAAGCCTTATTTCTTCTATCTGGTCAATAATAAAAAGGAGCTCATTGTGAACACTATCCACCCTAAAGCGAATGCTACATATCTGTAGAAGGTATTCTCCGAGGACAGCAGGCTGATTGTTCTCACTGATGGGTGACGTCCACGGCAGCCCCTCCAATCGGAAACTTCACTAGCAAAGGCCTTTGCTAGTCCTCGCGCGCCCATGCGCACCGCGCATGCACGGCCGTCTTCCCGCCCGAACCGGCTCGGATTCGTCAGTCCCATATGTAGCAAGACAAAGACAAGGGAAGACACAACTCCAAAGGGGATGCGGGCGGGTTTGTGAGAACAATCAGCCTGCTGTCCTCGGAGAATACCTTCTACAGGTATGTAGCATTCGCTTTCTCCGAGGACAAGCAGGCTGCTTGTTCTCACTGATGGGGTATCCCTAGCCCCCAGGCTCACTCAAAACAACAAACATGGTCAATTGGGCCTCGCGACGGCGAGGACATAACTGAGATTGACCTAACAATTTATCCAACTAACTGAGAGTGTAGCCTGGAACAGAATAAACATGGGCCTAGGGGGGTGGAGTTGGAATCTAAACCCCGAACAGATTCTGAAGCACTGACTGCCCGAACCGACTGTCGCGTCGGGTATCCTGCTGCAGGCAGTAATGAGATGTGAATGTGTGGACAGATGACCACGTCGCAGCTTTGCAGATCTCTTCAATAGTGGCTGACTTCAAGTGGGCCACTGACGCAGCCATGGCTCTGACATTGTGAGCCGTGACATGACCCTCAAGAGCCAGCCCAGCCTGGGCGTAAGTGAAGGAAATGCAATCTGCTAGCCAATTGGATATGGTGCGTTTCCCCACAGCCACTCCCCTCCTGTTGGGATCAAAAGAAACAAACAATTGGGCGGACTGTCTGTTGGGCTGTGTCCGCTCCAGATAGAAGGCCAATGCTCTTTTGCAGTCCAATGTGTGCAGCTGACGTTCAGCAGGGCAGGAATGAGGACGGGGAAAAAATGTTGGCAAGACAATTGACTGGTTCAGATGGAACTCCGACACTACCTTCGGCAAGAACTTAGGGTGAGTGCGGAGGACTACTCTATTATGATGAAATTTGGTGTAAGGAGCATGAGCTACTAGGGCTTGAAGCTCACTGACTCTACGAGCTGAAGTAACTGCCACCAAGAAAATGACCTTCCAGGTCAAGTACTTCAGATGGCAGGAGTTCAGTGGCTCAAAAGGAGGTTTCATCAGCTGGGTGAGAACGACATTGAGATCCAATGACACTGTAGGAGGTTTGACGGGGGGCTTTGACAAAAGCAAACCTCTCATGAAGCGAACAACTAAAGGCTGTCCTGAGATTGGCTTACCTTCCACACGGTAATGGTATGCACTGATTGCACTAAGTTACAGAGTTGGTCTTGAGACCAGACTCAGACAAGTGCAGAAGGTAGTCAAACAGGGTCTGTGTAGGACAAGAGCGAGGATCTAGGGCCTTGCTGTCACACCAGATGGCAAACCTCCTCCATAAAAAGAAGTAACTCCTCTTAGTGGAATCTTTCCTGGAAGCAAGCAAGATACGGGAGACACCCTCTGACAGACCCAAAGAGGCAAAGTCTACGCTCTCAACATCCAGGCCGTGAGAGCCAGAGACTGGAGGTTGGGATACAGAAGCGCCCCTTCTTCCTGTGTGATGAGGGTCGGAAAACACTCCAATCTCCACAGTTCTTCGGAGGACAACTCCAGAAGAAGAGGGAACCAGATCTGACGTGGCCAAAAAGGAGCAATCAGATTCATGGTGCCTCGGTCTTGCTTGAGTTTCAACAAAGTCTTCCCCACCAGAGGTATGGGAGGATAAGCATACAGCAGACCTTCCCCCCAGTCCAGGAGGAAGGCATCGAATGCCAGTCTGCCGTGGGCCTGAAGCCTGGAACAGAACTGAGGGACTTTGTGGTTGGCTTGAGATGCAAAGAGATCTACCAAAGGGGTGCCCCACACCTGGAAGATCTGGCGCACTACTCAGGAACTGAGCGACCACTCGTGAGGTTGCATAATCCTGCTCAACCTGTCGGCCAGACTGTTGTTTACGCCTGCCAGATATGTGGCCTGGAGCACCATGCCGTGACGGCGAGCCCAGAGCCACATGCTGACGGCTTCCTGACACAGGGGGCGAGATCCGGTGCCCCCCTGCTTGTTGATGTAATACATGGCAACCTGGTCTGTCTGTCTGAATTTGGATAATTTGGTGGGACAACCGATCTCTGAAAGCCTTCAGAGCGTTCCAGACCACTCGGAACTCCAGGAGATTGATCTGTAGATCGCGTTCCTGGAGGGACCAGCTTCCCTGGGTGTGAAGCCCATCAACATGAGCTCCCCACCCCAGGAGAGACGCATCTGTAGTCAGCACTTTTTGTGGCTGAGGAATTTGGAAAGGACGTCCCAGAGTCAAATTGGACCAAATCATCCACCAATACAGGGATTTGAGAAAACTCGTGGACAGGTGGATCACGTCTTCTCTTCTCTTTTGTTCTCTCTTTCTCAAGTCCAGCATTGACACTGCCCTTCAGGTCCACAGGTGACAAGTCAGGACCAATCAGGAACAGTGTACTCCTATCCAGCAGGTTACATATGGTCCTCACAATGAGGGGCCTTGAGCTCGTATAGTCTGTCTATCGAGATAAACAACCAGCATGATCTCATATATGGCTGGCAGTGCAAAACTCTCTTACACAGTTTCACACAAGATACTGTCTCTGTGAAGCTGTCTCTCCTACACAGCATCCAAGGTGTGGGCCAAGGCAAGTAAACATCATGTCCTTGAAAGATGCCAGCCAGCACAAATCTGCCAGGGAGAAATGCAGAATCCATTTTGTATCAGAAAAGATGGTTCATGATGTCAGGCCTCAGGCTGCAGAATCCATAGTGCTTCAGGAAAGATGGTTCATATTATAGCCAGGCCGCAGGCCCAACATAGGTGAGGTACAACGAAACACCCCTAACGCAAAGTGATCAACAGCAGCATCTTTTTGGCCAAGGAGACTAGGAGACCTCTGTGGAAATGTCAATGACCAAACCTATCAGACCAACAGCTAGTCTTTCATACAAACCCAGTGTCACATGCTAATAGTTTGGTAAGTTTAGAAGCTTTCCATAAAGAAAATGATTCTGAAACAGAGTAGTGGCAGGTTTACTTAAGTCAAGATAGGCTTCTATAAATGTTTACTTTTGGAGCTGGCTCAGTGGCAGTGCTGTGCATTGCTGTGTTGAAGGCTGATGTTTGAATCCTTGGTCATGGCTGTTTGAGTCAACTAGGCCTAGCAGTGGTACAAAGATATCATTCTCAGCCCCTAGGGGAAGGGTAGGTTTAATCATCTCACAGCAGTGACATGTGGTGGCCAAGTAAAGGTTCCACAATTGCAGGGTTCAGCAAAAGACGGTCACTCTGAAGGTGAATTGGAGAAAAAAAAACATCACAGGCAGCTGCAAATAAAGGTTTATAGCACCAGATCCTAGCCTGTTTCTTTTTGAACTGGAAAGTGAAAGAAGCAGGATGAAACCACTAGGCCAAAAATAAAGTATGTGTTCCAATTTCTTTGGAACCCATGCATCATGTCCTAAAAAAGACATTGCTGGCGAACTGGACCAAGCCTCTAAGTAATCCCCACATTCCCAAGAAGATCGAGTCCCAGTACCGGATCCATGGGGACCCAGAGCTGATGCGCACTCAGTTGCCTCACGACTCTGGTGTGGTGGATCTGGCCCTAAAGAAGGCTAAGAGTTCTAGGGAGCATGCTTCGGCGCCCCCGGGCAAGGACTCTAGAACCTTAGACTCCTTTGGGAGGAAGGCCTACCATTCTTCTATGCTCGTGGCCAAAATTCAGTCTTACCAGCTCTACACGAGCATACATATGCGGAACAATGTGCGGCAGTTGGCGGGCTTGGTGGACAAGCTCCCTCCTGAGCAAGCCAAGCCATTTCAGGAGGTGGTCAGGCAGCTGAAGGCGTGCAGAAAATTCCTGGCCAGAGGGGTATATGATACCTTTGATGTTGTGTCCAGGGCCGCTGCTCAAGGTGTGGTGATGCGCAGACTCTCATGGCTGCGTGCCTCCGACCTGGAGAATAGGATCCAGCAGCGGATTGCGGACTCCCCTTGCCGAGCGGACAATATTTTTGGAGAGAAAGTCGAACAGGTGGTAGTGCAGCTCCACCAGCGGGATACCGCTTTCGACAAGTTCTCCCGCCGGCAGCCTTCAGCATCTACCTCCTCAGGTAGACGTTTTTATGGGGGAAGGAAGACTGTTCCCTACTCTTCTGGTAAGTGTAGGTACAATCCTCCTCCTCGACAGCCTGCGGCCCAGGCTAAGCCCCAGCGCGCGCTCTCGTCAGCAGCGTGCGCCTCAGCAAGGCCCCACGGCTCCCCAGCAAAAGCAGAGGGCGAGCTTTTGACTGGCTCCAGCAGAGCATAGCCGACATCAACGTGTCAGTGCCGGGCGATCTGCCGGTCGGGGGGAGGTTAAAAGCTTCACCAAAATTCTCCCTTTGTGTGGGCAAGAAAGCATATTAAATACTTGGGAATCTCTGTGACGGCCCAATTGACGGTGTTATATCAGGCTAATTTTCTGACTAAACTCACCCAACTGTTTGCTGAATTGGATCAATGGGAGGGCTTAACACTTACCTGGATGGGGAGGATACAGGCAGTTAAGATGAAGTGTTGCCTAAATTGCTTTACCTCTTTATGGCGCTGCCTCTCCCTATACCACAATGCTTTGTTCGCCAACTAAATAGAAAACGTTTTGCTTACATCTGGAGGAAGCGTCCACCCAGGGTGTGGAGGTCCATGCTATATCAGCCCAAACTTAAGGGGGGTATGGGTTTGCCCTATTTTGAGCTCTACTTTAAAGCTGCTCAATTGCGGATTATAGCTGACTGGATGCAGGGTGGTATGAAAAAATGGATACCCTGGGAGCAGCATTGGCTGGGTGTTATTCCTATATGGGCTATTCCATGGCTCCCGGGGAGGGACCTTCTCCACCTGATCCGCATAGCCCCTTTAGCAGTAAGTTATCCCCTACACGCATGGTACAAGGTGCGTGGGAATTTTTTTCCAGATAAGAATTATCATCTCTCCACAGCTATACAATATGTCCCCTCCTTTGTTCCAGGGTCACAGGATCAAGTTTACAAAAGGTGGGCCTGCAATGGCTTGCATTTACTGGGACAGATTTGGAAGGAGGGGGAATACGTTCCCTTTACAGACTTGAAAGATGAGTATGGCCTATTATTAAGGGATGAATTTCACTACAGACAAGTTAGGGATTTCATCCAATGTAAAGCTCGGGGCGAACATGGCCTACAGGAAACCCTGCTAGAGCTAGCCCTTCGAGCGGTTGGAGCTAGGGGAAGTATCACTCGCATATATTCATCTCTTTTGCTGTTCAGGTCTCCGCTGCACTGTTATACTAGAAAATGGGAGCATGAGCTGGATACATTTTTCACAGGGGACCAGTGGGACAGCTCATTTAAATATCTGTTCAAAGTATCTATTGCTAGCAACCTGATTGAGAATGGTTTTAAGGTTTTCTATCAATGGCATTATACACCAGTGAAACAAAAAAAAATTTTCACAGAAGCATTGGACACGTGTTGGAGGGGATGTGTAGAGAGAGGGACCTTCCCCCACATGTGGTGGTACTGTCCAGTTGTGCACACTCAATGGGCTGTAATAATTAACACGATGCAAGACATACTGGGAAAAACTTATCCACTATGGGCAGAGCACTGCCTACTTCATCATAAACCAATCGCAATTACTGTCCCCCAACACAAATTCGCTACATTGCTGTTCACAAACTGGCCATTGCACAAGCATGGACGCAAGCTGTCCTATCTCCTATGTTGCGCATTATGCAGAAACTGGATGGTATTTTTCAACTGTTGAAACTTACAGCTTTACTACATGGTCGACTGACTAATTTTTATGACATTTGGCAAGTCATGAGCAATGGAAGACGAGAGCCTAGGGATGACGACCTGATTGACCTACTCTAGCCTTGAAACATGATAAATATATGCCACTGTACTAGAGGGGAACGGGAGGGATTGTGTGTGTGTTTGTGGGGGGGGGGGGGGGTTCTGATTTTGTATGGCTATCATTCTTGTATGCAGTTTGTTGATTTGCAGTATTTCAATAAAAAAGTTAAAAAAAAAAAAAAAAAAAGAATTTTGGTGCTCAGTATATTATTTGTATCTTGCCTGCCACATTTGCTTATCTCTACTATAATAAAACGCACCTCCAACATTCTGAAGCTGACTCTGTGGCTTCAGTGAAGGGTTCGTATGGGTTCGTAACATCATAACTCTGTCACATCTCTCTCTGCCCCGCCCTCGCGTCAAAACGTGATGACGTCAAGGGCGGTGGACCTATCAGAGGGAACCGCGTCAAAATGTCATGACACGAGGGCGGGGCACATACAGATGTGACAGACTTACGAATGATACGAACCCTTCAATTAAGCCACGGTGTCAGCTTCACAACGTTGCAGGTGCGTTTTATTACACTACATAGCTCATGAGTCACAATGTCTAAACAGCCTGGCTATGTTTCTCCCTAATTTTGCAGTTAAACATTGCAGGGTGGCTGGAGGGGGGGCAGGGGAGACACGAGAATCGTTGCATGGCTCGGGGGGGGGGGGCAGGGGACAGAGGACAATCGCTGGGTGGCTGGAGGGGGCCAGGGGAGACAGCAGAATCACTGGGTGGCTGGAGGGGGGGGGGGGGCAGGGGAGAGAGGACAATCACACACACTCTCTTACAGACACACTCGCACCCAGTCTCACTCTCTCTCTGTCACATACACACACTTGCATATTCACTCTCTCTCACACAGTCCCTCTCACACACACTCTCTCTCTCAAACATACATACTCCAAGGAAAACCTTGCTAGCGCCCATTTCATTTGTGTCAGAAACGGGCCTTTTTTCCTAGTTTATAATAAATAATATATATTTCCACATTGGCATTAGTGTTTCATTGTAGACAGCTTAGCCAGGACACAAGGGCCATCCCTAGCCAAATGTGTCCAGAGTAATTGCTATATGAGTAATTACCAGTCACTTGTTGTGCCTACAAGTACTGTTATCTTTTCTACCACTTTAGTCAAAGACTATGAAAGAAAACTGTAGAGTAGGAAATTCATCTGTAGACAATACTCATGGAATTCTGAATCTGCTAATAAGCCTAAGAACTTTTCTGTAGAAGCAAGATGCCATGAAGTCTATAACTGTGATGCCCCACTTCCTTCAAATAGACAAGAGGACCTCTTGGCTTTGTTCCCACACTCTGATTGGTAGGCAGTATTGTAGAAGTATTTACCTGAGATCTCACCTTTGCTGGTCTTGGCCTATACAGCCATTATTATAACAGTATGGATTACAGCTTTTGGCCTTTAACCAGCTTTGTCAAAGGAACATTAGTGCTGAGCATAGCAAGATGATTTCATCCAAGGACATATTCTGTGTTGCAAACTGGCTGCTATCTCCTGGGAAGATTGGAGGAGAGAGACACATGGCCTCAGGAGTATGTGAGCAGACAGGGAGGTTTGCTTGCCGTCGATACTAGATCAAAGGCTCGCTTCTTGACCTTGAAGCTGGCTGGACATTAGTACACCATCTCTGATTGGTCCATCTGACCCTTGGATACCAAATGTTTGGACTTAAGAGGAAGAAGAGAGGGAGAACACCAGAAGACTTGCAGGTGGATAGAAGGCTTGAGAATAGCCAGAGACTGATTTTTCCTAAACACCAGTGAACTGCATACCTTGTAACAAATTTACAAGGTTCGCTCAGCTACAGTTTACAGCCTTAATTGTGACTGTGTAATCTGTGTCCAGAAGATAGATCTCAGGCTTTATTCCTGGACTGAGATTCGCTGCAGCGTCAGCTGGAGTCTAAGAGGAGGAATCCGCTTCTTTACCATTGAAAGTCTGCCACAGACTGCAGGGTGAGATACCAGGATTGACTACCTATGGTCATGGAGATAATTAGTTCTTTGCTGTGTCTGTGACAGATGGGTTATGTCATGACCTATGGTCTATGAATTTAGCTGCTAATGGTATTTTGCTTAAGACGTGTGGTGTAACTTTGCATGCTAATCATTAGGATATCAGTATTGTGATTGGTAGTGTAATCACTCATTTAGTTAGTCCATTAGGTGTAATACATGGGATTGAAGGTCAGCTGGGGATGGAATGAGTGGAATGTTTTGGCTGTAATTATGTGTTGATATTCTCTGTTATGGGAAACAGGGAAACAGGCTAGTTGTTTAAGGGATGCCAGCACCTCTGGGAAAGGCACCTTCACCTCTAGGAAAGGCACCTTCAACCTGTGCAGGTCTGGGAGAGTTATTCTCTGTTATGGGAAACAGTCTGGTTGTTTAAGGGATGCCAGCTTGTGCAAGTCTGGGAAAGGCACCTCTGTTTCACACTATAAAAGAGGGTGGAGCACGGACCTTCTTTAGAAGCTTGCCTGAACGTAAGGGACGCCTTGTTCAGTGATGTCCCTGTAATCTCTGAGGAAGAGCTAGTGCTTCCCTGGTGGTCTTCCCAGATGCTGACTGAATTGCGGGTGCTGTAAGTATCTTGGTGTATGTGTTCACATATGTATCACCAATAAAAGTGATATACCGCATATTGTGTCTGGTGGCTTTTGTGTTGTCATAAGCACAGCGCCCCCTAGTGTTACAATTTGGCGTAGTCGGCAGGATATCACATTGTTGTTACGGTGGTTACATTTGTGAATATATACTTGTTTTATTGTTTTATTGTTTTGTGAATATGTTGAAGAAAGGGAAGAAGAGCAAATCTCATCAGGAGGCTGTGCAGGCACAGCTTCCGCAGCTGTTTGCAATTCCTGGATGGGATAAATACCCATATCAGGCATTGGCAACAGAATGGGCAACAGATACGGGGTTGAGTGAGAATTGGGAGGTATGTTTAGGAGAGGGAATGTGTGAGGATGTGTTGAAATGTTTACAAAATGCCCCTGTGGTTAAAGGGAAAGAGTTAAGAACGGTGGGTCGGAGAGGGTGGATTTTGTTGTCGGCATATCGCCTGATGCACCAGCAGAATCTGTTATTACAACAGAAGCTGTTGGAATCACAGGCTGAGATTCTGACATTGAAAAGCGACTTGGTAATGTCACAGTGTCTGGGCAAATTGATGATGGATAAGTGTACGGGGTACCAGCAAATTGCTGAGCGGGCGGCGGTGCGAGTAGCGCAGTATAAGTATCGGAAAAGGAGAGGGCGTGTGAGTAAGGTAAAGGTTGCAAAGGTGATGGCTACTGCCACACAGAATCCTAACGGATGGGATCCTGAGACGTGGGATGGGGATATCTGGTCTTCCACACCCGAGAGTGAGTCAGGGGGTGAGGAAAGTGCTGCTCCGGAAATGAAGCCGATAATTCGGCGACGAGCACAGTTGGGTGGGGCAGCGCCAGTGCGCATGGATTTAGCAGAAGACTATACGCAACAAGAAATTCTCAATATCATGCAGCAATTCCAGCAGCGTCCAAATGAATCCCTTATTGCTTGGTGTGTAAGGCTGCATGATACTGGGGCAATGGGGATACGGATGGACAATGAGGACTGTTTGAAATTTATACCTTTATCTCGAGATGCTATAATTCAAAGTGCATTTCGGGAACATAGTTTAGCAATGCCTGATGGGAATGGGTCAGAGGCTACTACTCTGATTGAGTTAGTGGGAACAGGGTGTCGTAGAAAGTACCCTTTAGAATCAGATTGGCCTGGGGATGACAAGCCTTGGTATACTTTGAAAGATTGTATCCAGCGATTAAAGGAAGAGGCAATGAAAGTGTGTATTGTCACAGGACAGATGAATACACTTACCCAAGTGCCTATGTCAGCGGCAATTAGAAACAAAGTAATTAAAGGGTCTCCTCCAATGTATAAACAAGTTATTTTGACTCTGTTGATGAATGAAACAGATAACCCGTTGGAGGGCATTATGGATAAAATCGAGCAATTAGGAGATTTGGGGGATTGGAGTCTGAAGCTAACAGATAGGAAAAATAATGAGGGGCAGAGAATTGGGGAAGGGCCAAAGGGGCAAGGTTCAGAGGTAGAGCGAGTATCTCGTAAGGATATGTTTGCCGCTCTACTACAAGCGGGGGTGGCTCGGGAGAAAATAGATGGAATTCCCACTGGAGAGTTATGGCAGCAATATAAAAAATTAGGATTGGATAAGAGAGGGATGAAACCGGTTCGGAAAACCCGGACAGTGGGAAAAGAAAAACTTCCTTCAGCCCCACCAGTGGAGGGTCCCGACTATTCAGATTTGTATCATGAGGTCCGTACTCTCCTGCAGAGAATGACACTTCCATCTACTACTACTCTGCCCCCATCTAAAGCAGAAACCAATCCGTTTAGAGAGGATTGACTAGTACGGGGATGCAATGTAAAAATTGATCCGCGTCCCTATATTGATGTTGTAATACAATGGAGTCCGGGAAATTTTCAACAAGTACGAGCTTTGATAGATACCGGAGCAGAGGCAACAATTATAGCTGGTAACCCTTCTAAGTTTAAAGGACCAAAGTGTAATATTGTAGGACTAGGGGGGAAGAGTATTCCTGCAGTGGAAACACAATTGGCTATGCAAATTGGGGATTTACAGCTCCAAAAGTATGCTGTAATGATTACGCCAGTGCCAGAATATATAATTGGTATGGATATTCTGAGAGGTTTAAAACTTACTATTGAAGGGGGAAGTTGGCAATTTGGAACGTCTCCAGCAGTTCCCCGGCGTTTGAAGTATATTTCCACTTATAATATTCACGCAGTATTAGTGGGAAAAATTGTTGATGAGCCTCTCACCATACCAGCCGCCACTCAATTAGTTGCACAAAAGCAATATCGGATTCCTGGTGGTATTGCAGAAATTACGCGAACAATACAGGAATTACAAGAGGTAGGGGTTATTGTCCCAGTTACTACCAAATGGAATAATCCAGTATGGCCAGTGAAGAAATCTGATGGATCCTGGCGGATGACAGTAGATTACCGTCAATTGAATAAGGTTACACCCCCGTTGCATGCTGCAGTCCCCGACATTGTAACTTTAATTGAGAACATACAAAATAGAAAAGGAAAATGGTATGCAGTGATAGATTTAGCAAATGCCTTCTTTACAATAGCCTTAAAAGAGGAATTTTGGGAGCAATTTGCATTTACGTGGCAGGGAAGGCAGTACACTTTTACACGGTTGCCACAGGGATGGTTGCATAGTCCTACAATTTGTCATAGGGTGGTAGCGCAACATCTAGATGCACTATCGTTGCCACCAGGGCTAGAGTTAACCCACTATATTGATGACATACTAATCCAAGGGGATACAGAGGAGTTAGTGGCCTCTGGGCTAGAACAACTAGTACAACACATGAAGAATAAGGGTTGGGAAATTAACCCAGCAAAAATCCAGGGACCCGCCCAGACAGTGAAGTTTCTGGGAATTAATTGGAATAAGGGACACCAGGAAATTACTGAGAAAGCACTAAACAAAATAGCAGAATTTCCGGTACCGGTTACCAAACAGCAAACACAGAAATTTATTGGGTTGTTTGGATTTTGGCGTAAACATATCCCACACTTGGGGCAGGTGTTACAGCCATTATACAGAGTAACACGAAAGAAATGTGTATTTCAGTGGGGTGCTACAGAGCAACAGGCTTTTGACCAAGCCAAGTTAGTAGTACAACAAAGTGTCAGTCTGTGGCCAATACGTGCCAATGATCCAATTGAATTACAAGTATCAGTGCATGCAGAGTATGCCAATTGGAGCATGTGGCAGAAACAAGATGGGAAACGTTGTCCGTTAGGATTTTGGACACGTAGATTACCCGATGCAGCTCAACGATATATACCCTTTGAGAAACAATTGTTGGCTTGTTATTGGGCTCTTGTGGAAAGTGAACAACTAACTTTGGGGCATGAAGTAATTTTGAGACCAGAAATTCCAATTTTAACTTGGATTAATAGTGAACCACATACTCATAAAATTGGCCATGCACAGGAGGCATCTATTATAAAGTGGAAGTGGTACATCCAAAATAGGCAGACTAAAAGTGGTCCCAATGGGGTCTCGCAATTACATGAACAAATTGCTCAGATTCCCGTAGGTGAGGGGGAGGAAGTATTAGTGTCTGGGGGTGGTAGTGGTAGTGCCACCCATCATGTTGCTAAATGGGGAGTACCTTACGACCAATTAACTATTGACCAACGTCAGTATGCCTGGTTTACTGATGGTACAGCCAAGTATCCTGATGGTAAGCGGGCATGGAAAAGTGTGGCGTACAATCCTCATACACAACAGATATTGCAGAGCACGGGCCCAGATGGGAGTTAGTCAATATGCTGAATTATATGCAGTCTATCTGGTACTTAAACAAAATGCGCCAGAGGCATACATATATACTGATTCATGGGCTGTGGCAAATGGATTAACAACCTGGTTACCTACATGGAAACAGAATGATTGGTATATTCATACTAAACTGGTTTGGGGATCACAGTTATGGCAAGAAATTAGTGAATTTTTGCAATCTACTTCTGCCTATGTCTATCATGTTGATGCACATGTTTCCCCTATAACCTCTGATCATATTTTTAATCAGACAGCAGATTCCTTAGCTACTATTCTCACGAATGTCATCTCTGGAACAGATGATTCTACTATTCATCGGGGTGAAGAAGAGACCGGTAATGCAAGCTGGGCACATCAAAAATGTGGACATCTCGGAGAGCAAGCCACCTATCACTGGGCGCGGCAGCGTGGGTTAGCATTGTCTCTTTCTACCATTAAAAATGTTATTGCTCACTGTCCTGTTTGTCAACATTTGACTAAACGCCCTATACCACACCCAGTCAAAGGTACACTTGCTCGAGGTAAGTTACCTGGCCAAATTTGGCAACTAGATTATATTGGCCCTTTACCAATTTCGCAGGGATGTCAATATGTCTGTGTTGCCGTGGATACTTATTCAGGATTTTTGCTAGTCCACCCTTGTCGTAGAGCTACAGCTCAGCAGACTATTGTTCTTTTGGAATCCATATGTAGACATTATGGCGTTCCACTGCAAATTCAAAGTGATAATGGCTCTCATTTCAAAAATCATCCTGTTACTGCCTTTTGCGCCCACTTTAACATTGAATGGGTTTTCCATATTCCCTATTATCCACAAGCTGCTGGTCTTGTGGAACGTATGAACGGTCTGTTGAAAACACAGATCCGGAAATTAACTCCTACTCACACTCTTGCGCAATGGCGCAAATATTTGTACCCAGCAGTTACTATCCTCAATAATCGTCCAATAGGGGAGAGTGAAACACCATTGATGCGTATGTTGACTCCCCATCTTCAAGTATTGCCCAGTACACATGTCACCCTGGGAGTTAAGCTCTTACATCCGAAAGCTGTTTATACCGCTCCGTCATACGATTGACGCTGCTGGTTTTGATCTTGTAGCCCTCTTTGACACTCTTTGTGCGTCCCGAGTGGTGACAAAATTTCCAGCCGGGTTTGCTTTATCTCTCCCAGCTGGCCATTATGCTCAGATTGTGGCCCGTTCCAGTTGGGCTCTTCGTGGCTTACTTCCTGTGGGAGGTGTCATTGACAGAGATTATTAGGGGGAGGTCATAGTCCTTCTGATGAATCACACTGAGGAGGATGTAATGGTGCAGGCTGGGGATAGGATAGCACAATTGTTGATAATTCCTGTCAATTCCTCCTCTTTTACTCAAATTTCTGATTTTGTGGGAGTCACTGAGCGAGGTACACAGGGATTTGGGTATACTGGGAGGGGTGTGGGTGGTCGGGTATGGCATCAAGACCCTGCACACCCAGGTCCTCCTCAACCTGCTGAAATTATAGCCCGAGGGGAGGACAATACTGTTACAGTAGTTCAGCCAGGACAACAGAGTTGGACGAATGTTCCTGCTGATCATTGTTATTTAAGGGAATAGGATTTATATGTGTTTCTCTATTTCTTTTTCTTTCAGGGCATACTGTTTCTCTGTTTGGGTTGGGAACTCGATGCCCGTACTCCCGGCGAGCGGGTGCTGGGAGTGACCTCGCGTGTCCACTATTGGTGGAGCAACAAAAATAACTCGACCTTACAGCAAGATAATTATACATGTCATACTGCATGTCCGGTATTGAACGTAACTGCTTCCTAAGCTGTGTTTCATAAAACTGAACAGCGCTTTGTAGTTGTTTCATCCAGTTTTGTGAATGTGACTATCCATAATGCTACATCCTGGGTTATGTGCATCCAGCCTATGGGATTCCGGGACCAGATATGGAGACTATGGAATCGGACACGCAAAATGCAGTTCCTCCAATCTTGTAACAGCTCTATAGTAAATATTACTTTGAATCGAACCGCTGAATGGATTTTCACTAATGCTACACCAATTGCAAACCGTTTTACACCCTGGATGGACTTCTTGCATGTGTTGCTTGCTGTTAGTAATATGACTAATCCTGCTCCACTGTCACGCATTCCCACTACATGCAAAAACATGTCTATGCAGTATAGAAAGACAGTATTGACTTACAATGTTACATTTCCACACTTGCCTCGCTGTACTAGGGTACGGCGAGCATGGTATGATACTATTTTGGGGGGTGCGGGAACTGGACTGGGAATTCTGAATACTGTAGATACAGATACTCTGTTTAGTAAACTACACTATCTAGGTAAGGACTTGCATACTGAACTGAATATTTTAGCCAATTGGTTACGTGCCATTCCAGGAACAGGACAATTAATGGTGCCTGCGATAGCAGACATTAATAATTTATTAGCCAAAACTTTTAAGTTTGAAAATTATACTGACATTACTTTGACAAAAGCATTGAATTATACTTGGTGTTCATTACAGACGTTGTACACTTTGCATCAGCGGGACAGAGTCCAGATGGCTCTACAATTGGGGATGCATACCCAGTTGCAGACCCTTTTCGCTGGATATATTCCGGTTGATGAGTGGTTGTTCCCACATTCAGAGAGTACAGTCTGTACTGATCGATTCTGTACAGGGGTTTTATCTTCATATAAGATTTTCCATACTCATATAGTATGTAAGTATATATATCTCCAATATTAGTGAATGTTTCTGGTATCGTAACCTTTTGGGTCCCGCATATGAATGGGGAGTATATAACTGTATATAATGAGACATATAATTGGATATGTGTAATGAGCAGGGAAATCGCATGATTTGTCCTTTCCAGCCACCACAATTGAACCTTGCTTATCCCCACGTTTTGGGGAATGCACATTTACTGTTTTCCCTGCCAACTATGAGTTCTTTGTAGAAATTAGTCCGCGGACATTATGTATTTCTACTGCTAATTTCACACTTTGTCAAATAATACCTTCCTGACCGATCTGTCAGGAGTCAGTTCCTGTTTACTAGCATATCAGTATTTTGGTGGAAAGGACAAAAATATGTATTATATCCGGAGTTATTTAATTCTGCTTTCATACAGTACAATTGTACCTTCTTTACGGAGCCAATTTTAGCTGTAAATTATAGTAAGTTGACCCACATGTTGCATATATCCTCTCTTATTAATGAGTATATTCAAGGTGTGAATCACACCTTAAGAGTCATGCAAGTAGATGCTCAATTTGACAATCACACTGTTCGTATAGTGGCAGAAAATATTCGAAGTAAATTACATCATAATTGGTGGGATCCATTATTGGGACATTCTCCTAGTGCAGATGCTTTCCTAAAATGGATCACTCATCCTTTATTTGTAGTACTATTAGTTAGCATCCTGCTAGTGATTTGGAATTGTATTTTGACTTGTAAAATTTGGAAACGACCTACGGTGGTCCATAATACTATGTATACTTCTGTATCCTCATAGCAGAGAATATCAAGGGGTGGAATGTAATACATGGGATTGAAGGTCAGCTGGGGATGGAATGAGTGGAATGTTTTGGCTGTAATTATGTGTTGATATTCTCTGTTATGGGAAACAGGGAAACAGGCTAGTTGTTTAAGGGATGCCAGCACCTCTGGGAAAGGCACCTTCACCTCTAGGAAAGGCACCTTCAACCTGTGCAGGTCTGGGAGAGTTATTCTCTGTTATGGGAAACAGGCTGGTGTTTAAGGGATGCCAGCTTGTGCAAGTCTGGGAAAGGCACCTCTGTTTCACACTATAAAAGAGGGTGGAGCACGGACCTTCTTTAGAAGCTTGCCTGAACGTAAGGGACGCCTTGTTCAGTGATGTCCCTGTAATCTCTGAGGAAGAGCTAGTGCTTCCCTGGTGGTCTTCCCAGATGCTGACTGAATTGCGGGTGCTGTATCTTGGTGTATGTGTTCACATATGTATCACCAATAAAAGCGATATACCGCATATTGTGTCTGGTGGCTTTTGTGTTGTCATAAGCACAGCGCCCCCTAGTGTTACATTAGGTTAATCATATTCCATTATCTATATTTTGGGTGGCAATCTATTTTTTATAGCAAGTTATTTTGTATTTTGCTTGGCATTTTGCTTCAGAACTATTTATACATATATTTCTTTACTTAATAAATAATAATATATATTCCATCTGTGGCATTGCTCCTTTTTACAACAACTAATTAGTCATTGGGTTAAAGAGGTACGCTCCCCTAGACACGAGTCCAGAATAATTGCTATTTAGTAGTGTTCTGACAGCTAAGTACCTCTGGATACCTACATATTTGGGGCTCGTCCCTTTGCTTACAGTATCCAACCAATTTATTTATTCTCCCTATTTTATAAACTGCTAACAAACTAAGAAGATTACTCTCCACCAAGATCAATATTTTGACTCTCATTAACTAGGAATTCTTTAACCCATTTTGTCAGATTAAAAAAAAACATTATTTTTTAAATGAAACGACTTCCTTGATCTCCTGAAGTATGTCACTGCTACAAAAACGGTCTGATTGTACACAAATACCCTTTTGCACAACAGTTTTTGAAAGACACTACAGCATTCTCCAGTGCTGTCATTTCCAGGATATTTATGTGCAGCTTTCTTGCTTCCCAAGACCTAAGTCCAACTGGTTTGGTGACATTTCATCACCGAGACACTATCACTATGGACATTTCATCATGTATTCAAGCTAAACATATTCAAATTATATGTGCAGAAAACGATAATGGAGGGCATGCCTGTACAAATCTGTACGTGTTCTACTGTGCCTAAATATAAGCCTCACTAACACTTCTTAAACATAAAATTTTCACGAGGCTCTATTTAAATTACATCACAATACTTATATTCCTCATCTACCTCAAAGTTCTGTGCAGATTATACATTAAAGGGACCAGGCATATCTGGAAAGTAACATTACAAAATAGCTATAACTTAGATAACATATTTGTGAAAGAGAAAAGTTTTTATTGCCTCCCTGAAAGCACAGAACAGTGTTTTCATCACTAAACCTTCATCATGCATAGAAAGCTAAATGTACTCAAATTATATAAGCAGAAAACATGTTCAGCAGATTGAGCAAAAATTTACATTTAGCTTGAATATGAGCTGAAGTGTCACATGATGAAATGATGAAGTGGCAGTGTATGGTGATGAAAATGCTGTTCTTTTGCATCTAAATATGAACTTCATGAAAATTTTGTGTGTAAGAAGTTTTAGGAAGGCTCATTTTTAGGTAACAAAATAACAAGTGCAGATGTGTGCTAGCATGCCTATAATCTGAATACATTTAGCTTGAATATGTGATGAAGTGTTGCATGATAAAATGTCCATACACCAGTCCAACTAGAAGTTCTAATACAGTAGTTACCTATCTGAGCAAATTTGAATCCCCCAAGAAGAATATCCATTTTTCCTCAATAAGCATTCATCATCACTACATCTCCTCTATTGAGGATAAACATGAACATGCATATTAAGAACTATTTGTCTACATTAAAAAAGTACACCGTGCAATAAGACTCATCATACATGCTAAAGTGGTCCAGAAAGATTGTAGATTTAAGAGCCAAAGAAATAGCAAATATGGGTTTAGCATATGGAAGTGTTTATAGTTGCAGCTTCTTGTGACTGTGGGCAAGTCACTTAACCCTCCATTGACCCAGGTACAAAATAAGTACCTGTATATATTTAAACCGCTTTGAATGTAGTTGCAAAATACCACAGAAAGGCGGTATATCAAGTCCCATTTCCCTTTATAGATTTTGTTATACACCACTTAGACTCTCAAGACATAAGCAGTCTATAAATGTCTAATCACATTAAAGTTAAATTAAATAATAGTGTGTGCACCACCATGCTATTTATTGAGAGCTCACTAATTGGCATGCTATTTAATATCTGGCTTTGTCCAGGTTATAATTTGATATCTTGCATGTTATTAAGCACAAATGGAATGCTAAATCAGACCAATTTAATTCCAGATTACTGGGGGGGGGGGGGGGGGGGGGGGAGGGGCAGTGGTGGAGATGGACCAACAATGATCACATCAAATAGCACATAGATTTCAAAAATGAACACCAGAATTACAATTAAAATACAGGTCCAAAATAAGACTACAATACAAGATCATAATATAATCAAAGCAAAATTATCATCAAATCATACTTTTAAAAAATCATTTAACCAGAAAAGCTTTAACATGACAATGAAACTGTAAATAAGAAATACTTCTTATTTCAACCAGCAGAACATCCATTAAAATGTGAACATACAAATCTATTATGGTCCAAAAAATTTCAAAAGGTGCAGCATATATTCAGGTGCTAAACCATTAAAGATCTTAAATATCAATCAAAGCACTTTGAAGGAAAGTCTAGCATCTATTCTCCAACAGTGGTTAGCCTGAAAGAGGTCACACCCAAGTCTGTCTGGATAATTGTTTATGGATTTACTCCCCAGAAACCTGTCCAGACCTTTATTTAAACTCAGCTATGCAACTAGCATTCACTCGAGGTGCAGTCACAACATGCACCAATACAAAGACATTATTATAGTCTGCTCTGCTTTCTTTCCAAATAATTCCTAATATTTTATTTACTTTATCCACTCTGGGAAGCTGCAATTTATCTTTCTCCACTGGAGCTAATGTGTAGAGGCGACCCATGGCTCTTCCTATTCTCAGCCCCATTTACTAATGTATGTCACCCTCAAATGCCACACCAAACCTTTCTCATAAAGGTCCAATATGGGAAAAGGTTTGTGTGGCACTTGAGGGTGACATACATTAGTAAATAATTTTGGTAGACAGGCTCCTGAAGAAGCCGGCATCTGTGAAACGGATGGCTCCATAGAGCATATTGAGCCCTGATAAGATAAGTTTGCCTAAGAGATTTGCACATGATATTGAAATGTTTAAAAAGAACACTTTGACTGAAAATATAATTAGTTGCGGTGATTTTTGCAAGTAATTGATTGCATGAATATGGTTTCAATGGTTAAAAAAGTGGGGGGTTTTAGAGTGCTGATAGTGAATTTATTGTGAGGCTTTTAATAATCCCATTATTGGGCTATGAAGCCAGAGTTCCTTACCCCATTAATCCTGTAATGAATTAATTGTGGTGAGAAGATGTCAATGTCAAGATTGTTTTAATCACAATTTCCCTTTAAGAAGGGTTCAATGTGATTTACAAATTAAGAATTACCCAAGGGTGTTCCTAGAATAGTTTGACATAGTATGATCAACAACCAAAAAGTAGAAGTCAAGTACTTCTACTGTGAAAGAGTCTCCCTCATGTCACGAATGGAAGGAATATAAATACTGAAAAAAAACCACCTTTGATGTCAAGCTAGTATAGCAATACAAAAGGCAATACTCAAGTTAAAAACTCAGACCTAGATGCCTAGTAATCAAATTTCTGCCAACTCAATGGGATTTTGGAAGTCTGTTGGAATATGTCCCCTTATAGAGAAACTACAGGACTACAGTGTAGAGACAAGGAATTCAACCATTCATATCTACAATTAAGAATGATCTATAATACCTTATATCCTTACATTCTCTGCACTGCCTTCACTCACTCTGATCTTGACCCTAATGGTATAAATGTGTGCATCTCAACCCTCTCCTAATGGACACTCTGCTAGTTGAGTTTCAGGGTCTATCACAATGATATGTGTGAGATAAATTTGCTTATAGCAGAGTTCTATTATAATGCGATCTATTATATGCAAATCTCTTTCAGGCATATTCATTATGAATAACCCTGAAAACTGGACTAGCAGGATATTCACCAGGAGAGGGTTGAGAAGCACTAGTATAAGTGAAATGGAACTTAAATATGCAGTAGCTTAAAATTAGTGTAAAGCAGGATTAATGACAGTAGCAAGAAAACCCCTGATCAATCACCCATTGTTTAAATACTTTTTCCTACCTGAAGTTGTTTGTGAACTGTCATTGAGGTTGTCCTCTCTGCGCCTGGCCTCTTCCAGCAGCTGAGCGTTCTTCTTTTTTCTCCACTTGCTCCTTGTGCTTTAGATTGGCTACCTTCTTATTCTGGTCGTTGTTTTTCTACATGGGGTAAAAAATTGCAAAAACTGTAGTCTGGCATTTATGATGCCTTTTCCTCCTTTAACACTAGCTGCATGAAGGAAGGCCATGAAGTTTAGAAGTCCTTCAAAAGGTACTTTACTATACATGTTTATTTTCTCCACATTAAAAGCTCAAACCTCCTGTCAGAATTTTTAACCTTTGCTGGACTCTCCATCATCCTCAGTCCCTTGGAGCTACTATTATTCCAAAACAGGAACTGATATTTTTGTTTGAAAGTAAATTCTTATAAAACTCCATCATGGCATTTTGAAGCCCTTGTGATTATGAATTCCAACCAAAAAGCAAAGTTACTCACCTGTAGCAGATGTTCTCTAAGGATAGCAAGGCCAAGTATTCTCACAACTGAATAATGTCCCCAGATGGTGACTCAGTGCAGCGCTACCCAAGTATTCTTCTCTAAGAAGCCTTCGGTAGGTCTGCACCACACATGAGCTAGTGCGTTCCCAGAGTTCGCCGTTGGACCCACAGTTTGTTCCAAAAGCATACAGAGTACAACTCCTAGGGAAGGTGGGAGGGTATGTGAGAATACTTGGCCTGCTGTCCTCAGATAAACCTGCTATAGGTGAATAACTGTTGCATTCTTGAGGACAGCAGCCATAGTATTCTCACAACAGGCAATCTCTATATACGTGGCCTCACTGAAAAACGAACAATGATGGTCAATGGGACTTGCAATGGTCAGGCCAATCAGTACCACTAACTCTAACAACTAAAACAGTCCTGTTGTGAAAGTGCAGCTGGAACAGAAACGAATGGCCTAGAAGGTGGAGTTGAGTATTAGACCCCAAACAAATTCTGCAGAACTGTTTGCCAGCACTGGCTATTCTGTTCAAGGCAGTAATGAGATGTGATATGTGACTGAAGACCACGTTGCAGCTCTGCAAATCTCTTCAATGGAAGCTAACTGAAAGTGGGCTACTAATGCAGCTATGGCTCTGACATTGTGAGTCATGACATGACCCCTCCAGACTCAACTCAGCCTGGGCATAAGTGAAAGAGATGCAGTCGGCTACCAATGGCTGGCCCCATTCTCTTGGGTCAAAGGCTAAAGTTTGCTTTATTCCAAGTTGTGCAGTGCGCTTCACCAGGATAGGAATGAGTTCTGGGGAAAAATGTTGGCAGAATAATTGGTTAGATAGAACTCAAACTATCTTAGGAGGGAACTTGGGATGAGTGCAGAGGACTACACTGTTATGAAAGAACCTTGTGTAAGATGGATCAGTTACTAGGGTCTGCAGCTCACTCGATGAATGAAGTGACCGCCACCAATACAAGACCTTCCAAGGAGATGGTGGAGGGGTTAGAACATTTGTCTTATCCTTCTGGGGTGGGGAGTTCAAATCTTGACAGGAGTCAAGTGGTTCAAAAGGAGCTTTCATCAGCTGGGTGAGGTCCATGACACAGTTGGGTGAGGGTCCAGTGACACAGTTGAGATTGATAGGGGACTCGCTCAGAAGCAAACCTTGAATAAATCGAACTAGAGGCTGTAGAGAGATGACTTTACCCTCTACATGGCAATGGTAAGCACTAATCCTTTTCCTCCATCTAATATATACAGTGAGTGGCTTGCTGGTTGTTATAGAGGTTTCTTGTTTTGTTTCATGTTGGTTATCATTTGTAATCTCTATTTATTCTATTTTGATTGAAGTACTGTCAACATAGACGGTACTGAAACAGATTTTGTGTAGGGCAAGAGATGATCTAGGGCCTTGCACTCACACCAGAACAGCAAACCTCCTCCAAAGTATAACCATTCTTAGTGGACTCTTTCCTGGAAGCCAACTGGATCCTGGAGCCACCCTCAGGCAGTTGAATGGAGGCAAATTATATGCTCTCAACATCCAATCCATGAGAGCAAGGGGACTAGTGCTTGATATGCAGAAGAAACCTCTCACTCTGGATGAACACAACTAGGATCACGGCTCCCTGATACTAACTGAGTTTCAGCAGAGATTTCCCTATGAGAGGTATTTGAGGATACAGAAAACCCTCCCCTCAATTAAGAAGCAAGGCATCTGATGTTAGCCATGTTGTGGAACATGAGTCTGGCGCAGTACTAAGGACATTGTTGTTGAGAGTATGGCAAAAGATCCACTGAAGGGGTTGCCCCACTCTCAGAAGACATTGAGGCCAACCCCAGTGCATTATCCTGATAAGTCTTTTTTGCTAGATAGTTTGTCTTTCCCAGCCACGTGTGTGGCTCCAAGTACAATACTGTGGCTGGAAGCCCAGTTCCACAATCCGACCACTTTCTAGCATATGGGGTAGGATCCCATAACCCCCTGCTTGTTGACATAGCACACTGCAATCTGATTGTCTGTCTGGAATAGCACACTTTGGTTCAACAGCTGATCTCTGAAAGTATTTAGCATGTTCCAGATTGCCTGGAAGTCCAGGGGGTTGACCTGAAGTTTCAATCTCCTGAGTGGACCTGATACTCTGGATATAAAGCCCATCTTCATGGGTTCCCCCACCTGAGGCTGGATACATCTGTGGTTAGAATTTTCTGCGGCATCTACCAGGAGTGACTGGGTCAACTCCAGTATAATCATGATCACCTTTGATCTTGGAGTCAAAATATGGAACTTTCTACCTATTCCCATCAGAATAGAAAATAGCTACCTCAAATTCAGGAAGAGGCTAAAAACCTCTCTCTTCCCAAAGACTGCTTCATAACAATCCAGCATGACTTCTACCTCCTAATATCATCCATTATCCTTTCCTTAATGTATTTAGTCTCATGCATTACACCAATGGTTTCTAATGTTTCTCATACCTCACACTGACACTATTTGCTTTTGTCTCACCTAGAATGTAAACTACACTGAACCCTGGAAAGGGGATATTAGCGGTATACAAGAATTGATCTGAACTGAATTGAATTCACCCCACTGGGAAGCAAGAGTCTACTGGGAGCCACGAAGTTGAGGCAACCCATGGGAGTGACATACACTGTGGATGTCAAGTGGCTCATCAATCTCAACATCTGCTGATCTATGACCTGCTGGCTGTCTGAACCTGAAAGGTGATGGCAGCGAGGGCATCCATCCATACCTGAGGCAGGTAGGTTCAAGCTTAAACCATGTCTAGTGGGACTCCAATGTACTCCAATTGCTGCATTGGGAGCAGATGGGACATGGTGTAGTTGAAAACAAATCCTCGTGGCTCCAGAACCCAAACAAACAGTCTTCTGCATTGATTTGTGAGCACCTTCTCTGGATGTGCTCTTGGCCAGCCAATCATGCAAGTAGGCTAACGCATGAACCCCCATCTGCATAGCAATGCTACAACTACAGCAAGGCATCTAATGAATACTCTGGGGGCAGACACGAGGCCAAATGGCAGAATGTGATATTGGCAGTGGTGTTTCCCTGCTTGAAATCTGAGATACCTCCTGTTACTAGGATGTATCTGGATATGGGTACAAGCATACTTTAAGTCCAGAGAGCCAATTGTTTTTCTGAATCATGGGAAGGGTGCCTAGGGAAATCATTCAGGTATCTGTTCAAGTCCCTTAGGTCTAGGATGGGATGAAATCCCCCTGTTTTGAGGGGATAAAAGGAAGTACTTAGAATTCCTTCCCTGGTGAAATAAGTTTCACCACGTGGACTGCAAAAGGGAGGAGAGTTCCTCTGTCAGCACATCCTGGTGCCGAGAGCTGAATTTTGTTGCTCTTGGTGGGCAATTTGGAGGAGATAAATACCAATTGAGTATGTAACCCTCCTAGACTATTTGAGGAACCCACCAGTCAAATTACAAGGGGCCACCATTCTTGGAAAAAATTCAGCCTCCTGCCACCAGTAGGCTGTCTAAGACAGGTATTTTCACGCTGGCTATGCTCTGCAGGAGCCAGTCAAAAGCTCATTCCCTGTTTAGACTGGGAGCTTGCTGGGTCATAAATGCATAAGTACATAAGTGTTGCCATACTGGGACAGACCAAAGATCCATCAAGCCCAGTATCCTGTTTTCAACAGTGGCCAATTTAGGTGACAAGTACCTGGCAAGATCCGAAAACAGTACAATATATTTTATGCTGCTTATCCTAGAAATACGCAGTGGATTTTCCCCAAGTCTATCTTAACAATAGCTTATGGACTTTTCTTTTAGGAAGCTATCCAAACTTTTATTTTAAACCCCGCTAAGCTAACTGCTTTTACCACATTCTCTGGCAATGAATTCCAGAGTTTAATTACATGTTGAGTGAAGAAATATTTTCTCTGATTTGTTTTAAATTTATCACTTTGTAACTTCATACGTGCCCCTTAATCCTAGTAATTTTGGAAACAGTAAACAAGCGCTTCATGTCTACCCCTTCCACTCCACTCAACCATCATTTTTCCAAGCTGAAGAGCCCTAGTCGCTTTAGCCTTTCCTCATAGGGAAGTCGTCCCATCCCCTTTATCATTTGGTAGCCCTTCTCTGCACCTTTTTCTAATTCCACTATATCTTTTTTGAGATGCGGTGACCCAGAATTGAACACAATATTCGCGGGTGCGGTCGCACACATGGAGTGATATAAAGGCATATAACGTCCTCATTTTTTGTTTTTTCCATTCCTTTCCTAATAATACCTAACATTCTATTTTGCTTTCTTCACTGCTACCTCAACCTTATCCCCAAAATGCGTTATTGCCTTGGCATGGGATGCTGCCACTTTTCCTGAACTGCTGGCTCAAGATCTTAAACACACAGCCATGAGAGTCTGCACATGTCAATATACAGCAGAGAGTCTGGACACTACATCAAAAAAGTGGCCCACGCTAGTGTTTTCTGCACTTTTTCTGCTTATTGGCTACCTGGTGGAAAGCATGCAGCCTGCTCCAGTGGGAGTGTATCCACAATCTCTAGCCCACTGCCCACCAGGACTTCAAGTATGAGCATCGAACCTGAAAACCTTCCTCATAAAAGACTCTGGAGTAAGAGCATCCCTGCCTAGGGGAGCCGAGGTATGGATCCTCACACTTCTGGCTCTCCTGAGAGTAGATTCGAACACCATAGAGTGATAGCACAACTGCGGATTTTTAATCTGGGATCCATCTGGACTGTATACATTGAGTCCGCCTTCTTAGGTACCACCTACAGAGAGAGGAGTTTCACAATTCTTTATCTGTGCATCCTTCAGGATGCTGAGAACAGGTAACTATCACAAGGACCCAGCATCTCAGCCCTGGGCTTATCCTCTATCTTCAATATAAAAGGAATAGCCTCTGCCATTTCCCTCACAAAATCAACAAAGAGCTCCTCTGGGGGACATCTCTTCAGCAGTGGGAGGAATCTAAGGGTAGGCCTAAGGGCCTCTCCTCAAAGAAGTGCTCTGGCTCATCCTCAGATACCCAAGGAGCGTTCATCTCAGACTCTGCAAATTATTCCTCATGGGAGGTCTGAGTCTGTGCCTGCCTTGGCCAACTGGATGGACATTCAGGCTCAGGGTGAGAGCAGTGAGACACAGGTGCTCTCCGGGGTAGCGTCTTTCCCCAATGCCCTTGAAAGATACAGTGCATCGGTAGGTACCAGCCCTGATGCCCGATGAGGCCCGGTATCGACAAACATCCAACAGGCAAGACGTGGGCCTTCAAGATGGGCTGAAGTGGTACCATAGGCAGAGCAAGTACCCTCGATGCCTTGGTACTGCACTCCCGCAGAATATGCCACAGCTCCTCTTGCAGCATGGCCCGGAACCGCTCCTCTAGAGCGGGCATTGGGAAAGACAGGGCCAGTGCTGGTGTGGAGACAGCTACAAGATGTCAGTGTTGACTTGGAAGCAGGGTCCTGGCACGCTTCAACAGAGGGGAGTGGTCCTCTCAGCACAGACACATCGCATTGTACCGTGACTCCAGTACCCTGGAGCTTCTGGCACTGTGCTTCAAGGAGGATCAATGCTGATGCTTTATCTTCTTATGGTGGCCAGATTGGAGTACTTTGGTGCCAAGAGCAATGCATAATCCACGCACATCCTCAGTGTCGGTTCCAAGGAAGCTGAGCCCAGAAGGGCACTACGGAACATTGAGGCAGGGGGGAGACTATGGTTACCAGAAGCCATGGAACTATGACCTTAATTCTGATTTTAAATATCAGACATCTGCATTCTTCTGGAGAATTATTGTATCTTTCTTGCTATTTGATTCCATAAAGCCTTTCGAGAAAAATGACCGTAGATCAGTGTTCATAAATTAAAAAAAAAAATCAGACAAAAGATTGCAAATTCATACTATCAAGTACTAAGCATGATGTAAAAGGAACAAACAAACATACTTTGAAATGCCTATATGCGAATGCCAGGAGCCTAAGAAATAAATGGGAGAGATAGAATATATTGCACTAATTGAAAAATTAGATATAATAGCATCTCTGAGACCTGGTGGAAGGAGGAAACCAGTGGGACACTGTCATACTGGGGTACAATTATATCGTAGTGATAGGGTGGATCGAATTGGTGGATTTTCTTTGACAAAGTACTACTACTACTTAACATTTCTAGAGCGCTACTAGGGTTACGCAGCGCTGTACAATTTTAACAAAAAGGACAGTCCCTGCTCAAAGGAGCTTACAATCTAAAGGGGGAAATGTCAAGTTGGTGCAGTTTAGATATCTTGAATAGTGGTTAGGTGCCTCATGAGTACCTCATGAAAGACTCCAGAGGAAATTGGGAGTCATGGGATAGGAGGTAGTATCCTATTGTGGATTAAAAAATGGTTAAAAGCTAGAAAACAGAGTATTTATTTATTTTTATTTTTGTTACATTTATACCCCGCGCTTTCCCCATGGCAGGCTCAATGCGGCTTACTGGGGCAATGGAGGGTTAAGTGACTTGCCCAGAGTCACAAGGAGCTGCCTGTGCCGGGAATCGAACAGTTCCTCAGTTCCCAGGACCAAAGTCCACCACCTAACCACAGGCCACTCCATGGTCAGTATTCTCAATAGAGAAGGGTAGTTATGGGGTTCCCAGCAGTCTATGCTGAGACCGCTGCTTTTTAACATATTTATAATGATCTAGAGATGGGAGTAATTAAATTTGCTGATGACACAAAGTTATTCAAAGTCGTTAAATTCGCAGGAAGATTGTGAAAATTACAAGAGGACCTTATGAGACTGGGAGACTGGGCATCTAAATGGCAGATGACGTTTAATGTGAGCAAGTGCAAAGTGATGCATGTGGGAAAGAGGAACCCGAATTATAGCTACGTCATGCAAGGTTCCACGTTAGCAGTCACAGACCAAGAAAGGGATCTAGGTGTCGTCGTTGATGATACGTTGAAACTTTCTGCTCACTGTGCTGCTGCAGCTAAGAAAGCAAATTGAATGTTAGGTATTATTAGGAAAGGAATGGAAAACAAAATGAGGATGTTATAAGCCTTTGTATCCCTCCATGGTGCGACCGCACCTCAAATATTGTGTTCAATTCTGGTCGCCGCATCTCAAAAAGATATAGTGGAATTAGAAAAGGTGCGGAGAAGGGCGACGAAAATAAAGGGGATGGGGCGACTTCCCTATGAGAAAGGCTAAAGCGGCTAGGGCTCTTCATCTTGGAGAAAAGGCGGCGAGTTGAGATATGATAGAGGTCTATAAAATAATGAGTAGTTGAACAGGTAGATGTGAAGCGAATTTTTTTCGCTTTCCAAAAATACTAGGATAGGGGGAATGCGATGAAGCTACAATGTAGTAAATTTAAAACGAATCGGAGAAATGTTTCTTCCTCAACGTGTAATTAAACTCTGGAATTTTTGCCAGAGAATGTGGTAAAGGCTTAGCGGATTTAAAAATAAGGTTTGGACGGCTTCCCAAAGGAAAAGTCCATAGACCATTATCAAATGGACTTGGGAAAAATCCACTATTTCTGGGATAAGCAGTATAAAATGTTTTGTACTTTTTTGGGATCTTGCCAGGTATTTGTGACCTGGATTGGCAACTGTTGGAATAGGACGCTGGGCTTGATGGACTTTTGGTCTTTCCCCGTATAGCAATACTTATGTACTTATGTAATATACTTGAAATCCTCTCACACACATGATCTCTCGAGCATTCTGAGTTCTCTTCTACATTTGAGCAAATAGAGATCAAAAGTCTTATTATGCCAATGGCCAAAAGACATAATAGGCACACAACATGTGGGCCAGAAACAGTCATGGTCCTATTAACATTCTGTGCACCTTTTAAACCCAATGGCAGGTTTGTGGATATAATAGGGAAAATTGCGGGAAATCAACCAGCTCAATTATGAACAAATTTGAGAGAAACTCTCTTGAAACAAAAAATAAAGGACTTAAACTAAGGAAAAGGAAGGAGAAAATGTATCAAAAAGAAATCCTGTGCTACTCACGCAACTGAAGCAAGAAAGTAACATAGTAGATGACGGCAGAAAAACCTGCACGGCCATCCAGTCTGCCCAACAAGATAACTCATATGTGCTACTTTTTGTGTATACCCTATTTTGATTTGTACCTGTGCTCTTCAGGGCACAGACCGTATAAGTCTGCCAGCACTATTCCCGCTCCCAACCATCAGCCCCACCTCCCAACCACTGGCTCTGGCACAGACCGTATAAGTCTGTCCAGCACTATCCCCGCCTCCCACCACCGGCTCTGGCACAGACCGTATAAGTCTGCCCAGCACTATCCCTGCCTCCCACCACCGGCTCTGGCACAGACCGTATAAGTCTGTCCAGCACTATCCCCGCCTCCCAACCACCAGCCCCGCCTCCCACCACCGGCTCTGGCACAGACCGTATAAGTCTGCCCAGCACTATCCCCGATCCTCCCACCACCGGCTCTGGCACAGACCGTATAAGTCTGTCCAGCACTATCCCCGCCTCCCAACCACCAGGCCCATCTCCCACCACCGGCTCTGGCACAGACCGTATAAGTCTGTCCAGCACTATCCCTGCCTCCCACCTGATCTCGACTAAGCTCCTGAGGATCCATTCCTTCTGAGCAAGAAAGTAAAAAATAACTTGAAAAAAAAAAAAAGAATTTTTGCTTGCTGCCATGAAGGAAGACACATCTTCTCAGCTCTGCTGAGAAAGTGAAACTGTGGGTCCCATGCGACTCAGGAACGTGGAAATGCAGGCCCCACCAAGGGCTTCTTAAAAAATAGGAATGCTGGATAGCGTCTGCACAGGGATTTTTGTGAAGGGATGTCTCCTAGTTGTGAGAATAATGCAGCCTGCTTGTCCTCTGAGAATCTCATTACCAATTCAGTGAAAATAATTTAGGTTTCAGCTTAACAAGCAACCCTAGAGATGTATTTGTTATTTATAGCCTTCTAACCTAAATAATGCTACTGAGCTGTACATGTGTTTCAGGCGGGCCAGAAATTCTGTATCATATGCAAACAATATTAAAACAAGAATATATTCAGAAACATCTATTATTCTATGACTATCCATTTTCCCATACAAACCTCAGAATCTATACAAACATGTTTACTAAATGGGTTGTGTTGCCCCTCTTCCCCTTGGTTTTAAGTTAGACAAAGGGCCCAATATTCAGCGGTATTTATCCGGCCAGGAATGGCTCCAGGCCAGTTAAATAGTTCTTAACCAGTTAAGTGCTAATATTCAGCGCGAGATAGCCAGTTATCTCTGCTGAATATTCAAGTTCTGGCTGGCTAAGTTTGGCAGGCAAATTGGACTGCATAAATAGCAGTCCTATCTTTGCCTGCTATTAACTTAACCAGCCAGCACTGAATATTCACATAGCCAGTTAAGTTATAGCCGGTTATATATTAGAGCTGGCCAAAAAAAACCTGGATATTAAATGGCAGTTACAGGAAACGGCCCGGCACTGAGTATCTGGGGTCAGCGCTGCCTGCCACCAGCTGAATATCAGGAGGAAAATGTCCCCCCCCCCCTCCCAACAGCACAAAAGCTATTTCTTTCCACTTATATCTGTGAATAGTTCTAAACTGTACTGGCAGCAGTAAGAGAGAAAGAAGGTGACAGTGGTGGTATAGGGTGATGAACTAAATTAGAGACATTAGATTGCCTTGTGGTACATGGACACAAATCAAAGACTACATGTTTGAACCAATGGTTAATCTTATTCCTCAGCTTTTAAAAAGGTAATTATATTTAGGTTTTAGACTTATGCCCTTTCTATCCTATCATTTTTCACTTTTCCCATCAAACAAGTAGGTCATACAAGTTTTTTAATTACTCTCAAAGAACAGAAGGGATGGAAAACATTTCTCCACTGGTATCTTATGTACACAAACTCTGATGACTGGGCAGTATCCAGTGTGAAATGTAGTTAAGCATGTCTAAAGTATTCCTTGGGCTGGTAGGGGTTCAGCGTGTTGAAAAAGTAGCAGATCACAACCATAAAAAGTAGGGAGTTCCAGCCATCCAACAACACTTAACACGTACTGTCCAGATTGAAGGATAACTTGCATAACACACTGATGCATGTGGCCTCTAAAGGCTATAATACAAAGGTTACAAAGAAAAGTAATATAAAGATGGGGGGAGGGGGGAACAGTATCACTCTCTTGTTTCCCTGTATGGTTACAGGTATGTATACTTTCAATACTGCCTTTTTTGCAAGGCAAGTCAAGGCAATGAATGTACAGAAAAAGCTGGAAACAACCTGAAACACACTCAAGCCAGAAAATTAGTTACAATCACTCAGTCAACAGATATCTAGGCCATCCACCTAAACCTCCAATGGCTCACCAAATGCCAAGCAAAAATAATTGGCTTTAACAATGTTTTGAAAGACTTATACTATTATTGCTACTAATAATTTCCATAGCACTACTAGACATATGCAGCACTGTATACAATATATGCAGGTACTTTCTCTGTCCCTAGAGCGCTCATAATCTAAGTTGTTTTGTTTTTGTTTTTTTGTACCGGGGGCAATGGAGGGTTAAGTGACTTGCCCAAGGTCACAAGGAGCTGCAGTGGAAATCGAACTCAGGTTACCAGGATCAAAGCCTGCTGCACTAACCATTAGGCTACTCCTCCACCATAGTTGAAACCAAAATGAAGAGAGGCCAGGAACACATAGGGACGTACGGTATCGTAAGGGATGATAGGTAACTAGGGATACCAGTATATACCGCCTTCAATCTCAAATCTGACCCTGTGTTTCACAGGTAGCCAATATAACTACAGAAATAAGGGGGTGACACTCATATCTTGTAGCTCTGTAGAGAAAACAGATGGCAATGTTTTTGAGGGACTGCAGTCTTTTGAGATTGGACTGAGTTCAGCATATATAGCTCTACAATGGTCAAGTCTAGAACTGACAAGTATGTAATTCTTCAAAAAAAATCTAGAAAAACTTTGACCTTATTTTGCAAAGAACAAGGTTATCAATAGAAATCAAACAAAATAAAACATGGAAAAGAAAATAAGATGATACCTTTTTTATTGGACATAACTTAATACATTTCTTGATTAGCTTTCGAAGGTTGCCCTTCTTCATCAGATCGGAAATAAGCAAATGTGGTAGCTGATAGTATATATAAGTGAAACATCCAAGCATTTCATTGACAGTTTAGCAGGGTGGGGGTGGGTAGGAGGTATGCATGGGGACATCAAAGCAAAGCACAAGGAAACCTGATTTAAGGCCAGTTCAAATTTATTGTGAGAAAGTGAATGAGAATCAAAAATAACTCCTAGGTAACAAAAGGATTCCACCGCAGGGATCACAGAGTCCAAAAGGTATAATCAGTGAACCATGGTGGTTTTATTTGAATTAAGTACAAGATGGTTCTCCTTCAGCCAAATGGTCACAGTTTTGTAACAAAACTGAAAAAGTGTTAAATTAATAGCATGGTCACCTGTGTAATGAACTAGTACTATCATCAGCATAATAATACGCTCCAATGTCAAATGACAGGATCAGAGTCAATAAGGGACTGAGGAAAATGTTACACAGAATTGGAGAAAGGATTGATCCCTATGGTACACGTTTGTAGGCAGGCAGAAAGGAGAGAGGACATTGATAATGAGACTTTGAATGAATGGTTATGTAAAAAAGGTAACCAGTTTAACACTTGGCCCCCTATACCAATGGATGAAAGTGTGTGATTTTGTTGATATAAGCTGCAGTTTTGAGTATTTAGTTCATTTAGATATGGTAATAATGCTATGCCTGTGACGTTATATCTTTGTTCATTTGTCTTTAGTATTGATAGGTGTAGATATTCCCGTGATGTGGGCTAGAGATTGATTGTTTTCAGAAGAATTTCTCTCTACTGGTGTTTTATTTCTTTTCTGATTTCCTTGTAATGATATTAAAATCTTAAATAAAAAAAAATAAAGTGCATGCAGAAGTGAATGGTGGACTAAATCAAAAGCTGCTGATAAATCAAGTGAAAGTGTGAAAACGAGACCATTGTCCAGTTTACTATGAATTTCAATGAGGAGGGAGATAAAAATTCTCACTGCTGTGGCAATTTCTAAAACAAGAAGCAAATAAATGAGAAAACAAAACCCCTATTTAAAATATTAAATGAATCAACAAGAAATACGGGTGGACATTGATTCAAGTGGCCATTTCTAAAACCAGACTGATGGGGATGAAGAGAAGATACTGACGCAGAGTGAGAAAGAAGTTGAGAGAAAATTATTTTTTCTGTCACTTTCAACAGTAACAGCAAATTCGAAATAGGATGACAACTAGCTTGAGAGCTAGAGTCAAGCGCGGCTTTTTTCAGAACTGATCGAACAATCGCAGATTTCCAAAATGTGGTAATTACTCCTGAAGACAGACTTTGGTGGTTATTTCAAAGCCCACAGACTTACAAAGTTACACATGTAACTTTGTAAGTCTACGTGCTTTGAAAATGAGCCTGTGTGTCACAATTTGGTGGGCCAGTGGGAGAAGTTCAAGTGCAGGGACTTTTAATTAGGTTAGTGGGATGAGATCGAGAGAGTAAGTGGACGTATTTATAGAAGACAGGGTTTTTAAGAAAGGAAAGTGAGGGCATATTGAAGGTTATCCAGAAAGGGTTGATTGACATGGGAAGAGTATCCTCATCAACTTGGATAAAAGAAGACTGCAAGGAGGCTATCTTAAACAAGAAATATTGAGCTAGGGAGCTGGAGTCAGTATCTGCTCTTCATCCTCGTCTGTCTGGTTTACAGAGGTGGCACTGGAATGATCAGGTGTGGTCAATCGAGGAAAAAATGGTAAACAATTGTTTTTACCTGAGTTTGTTGAAGATTTAAATTAAGTCAGTGAGAAAATTTTCTTTGCCATGGTTAGTTGTGAAGTATACTATTTTATTGCATTCTGCAGGTCAATAGTGACTGACTAGATTGATGCTTTCTCAATATAGCTTATAAGTACATAATAATTGCCACACTGGGACAGACCAAAGATACATCAAGCCCAGCATCCTGTTCCAACAGTGGCCAACCCAGGTCACAAATACCTGGCAAAATCCTGAAAAAGTTCAATACATTTTATGCTGCTTATACAGAAATAGCAGTAGATTTTCCCCGTCAAATTAACAATGGTCTATGGACTTTTCCTTTAGGAAGCCGTCCAGACCTTTTTAAAACCCCGCTAAGCTAATCGCCTTTACCACACTCTCTGGCAATGAATTCCAGAGTTTAATTACACGTTGAAGAAAAGAAATTTTCTCCGATTCGTATTAAATTTACTTCTTTGTAGCTTCATCGCATGCCCCCTAGTACTAGTATTTTGGAAAGAGTAAACAAACCATTTACATCTACCCGTTCCACTCCACTCATTATTTTATAGACCTCTATCATATCTCCCCTCAGCCGTCTTTTCTCCAAGCTGAAGAGTCCCAGATGCTTCAGCCTTTCCTCACAGGAAAGTCGTCCCAAGCCTTTTATAATTTTTGTTGCCCTTCTCTGTACCTTTTCTAATTCCACTATATCTTTTTTGAGATGTTGCGACCAGAATTGAACACAATATTCAAGATGCGGTCGCACCATGGACCGATAAAAAGGCATTATAACGTCCTCATTTTTGTTTTTCATTCCTTTCCAAATAATACCTAACATTCTATTTGCTTTCTTAGCTGCAGCAGCAACACTGAGCAGAAGGTTTCAACGTATCATCAATGACACACCTAGATCCCTTTCTTGGTCTGTGACTCCTAACATGGAACCTTGCATGAAGTAGCTATAAATCCGGGTTCCTCTTTCCACATGCATCACTTTCCACTTGCTCACATTAAACGTCATCTGCCATTTAGATGCCCAGTCTCCCAGTCTTGGAAGGTCCTCTTGTAATTTTTTCACAATCCTCCCGCGATTTAACAACTTTGAAAAACTTTGTGTCGTCAGCAATTTACTTACCTCACTAGTTATTCCGATCTACGAACCCCACTATTTACCCTTCTCCATTGAGAATACTGACCATTTAACCCTACTCTCTGTTTTCTATCCTTTATCCAGTTTTTAATCCATAATAGGATACTATCTCCTATCCCATGACTCCAATTTCCTCTGGAGTCTTTCATGAGGTACTTTGTCAAACGCCTTTTGAAAATGCAGATACACAATATCAACCGGCTCACTTTTATCCACGTTTGTTCACCCCTTCAAAAAACATAACAGATTGGTGAGGCAAGATTTTCCTTCACTAAATCCCTGTTGGCTTTGTCTCATTAATCCATTCTTTGGAAAATGCTCTGTAATTTTGTTCTTTATAATAATCTCTACCATTTTGCCCAGCACCGACGTCAGACTCACCGGTCTATAATTTCCCGGATCCCCTATGGAACCTTTTTTAAATATCAGCATTACATTGGCCACCCCTCCAATCTTCCGGTACCATGCTCGATTTTAAGGATAAATTACATATTACTAACAATACTTCCGCCAGTTCATTTTTCAATTCTATCAGTACTCTTGAATGAATACCATCCGGTCCAGGAGATTTGCTGGTCTTCAATTTGTCATATAGTTCCATTACATTCCTCTAGGTTTATAGAGATTTCATTCAGTTTCTCCGACTCGTCAGCTTTGAATATCATTTCTTCACTGGTATCTCTCCCAAATCTTCCTCGGTGAAGACCAAAGCAGAGAATCATGTAATCTCTCCGCTATGGCTTTGTCTTCCCTGATCGCCACTTTTCACCCCTCGGTCATCTAGCGGTCCAACTGATTCTTTTGCCAGCTTCTTGCTTTTTAATTATACCTAAAAAAAATTTTACTTGTGTTTTTGCCTCAAACGCAATCTACATGCATAATAATTGAATCACCAACTACAACAGCGGTCCAAACACTTCCCTGCTCGGCAGAAGCTCCTGGATGCTCCTCGGCACGAGAGGATATTGCCATTTCCTGGTGGACTGATCCTGGCTATAGGATTACTTCCAACTTCACCAGGGTGATGCTCTCATTTTAGGAGACCTCCCTCTTCCAAGGTAGCACAAGGGCTGCCAGACTGGAGGTGGGACTTCTCTACAATGCTCCTATAGGCCCCCTCTATGTGCTTCTCTTTCTACCTCACCAAATCCAAGTCTGCTACTCTAGCCTCAAGGGAACAGATTTGTTCTCTTAGAGCTAGGAGCTCTCTGCATCAAGCACACACATATATCCTCTTGTCATCTGGGAGAATATCATACATGTGACACTCAATGCAATGGATTAGATAGCACCCCTCTTACTGCTGGACTGCTGTCTGCATCTCAGTATCATTGAGTTGCTTAAATAAACAGCTTAATACTAGGGCATTAGACTAATATAAACAGCCTTAAGATTATATAATATACTTTGTGATTTATTAGTGTTTGCTTCTCAGAAAGTAATTAAGTGTAATTAAAACTCTCTCTTGTTACCCTAATTAGAATAATTGACTATAAGTTAACACTATAAATGAAGAGATGTGCTAGGGGTGGGTGGGAGTTGGGGTGGGAATGAAGACTGAACTAGGCCCTGCTGTGTCTTCTAGAGGTTATCTGTTAATGCTGCAGGCTGTGGCAGAAAGCTTAAGTTTTAAAACTATGGGGAAATGGTACTGGAGACTAGTTAATTAAGTTTGCATTTTAAAATTCTAATTGTATTTATCAATAAACCTACAATTCCTCTTTTAAAACCCAATCTTTAAATGTTCATTTACCCAGAGCAGTGTCCTCTTCTCTCAGAGCTTCTCAGAAAGAACATTACATAGGACCGTTCCTCTATATAGTTTGATTCTAAGGGGACTGCTTCAAATAGACCCTTTGAAGTTAACACAGTAATCAGGTTGCCCTTGTAGCTTTACAGTTATTCTACCTTCCTCACACCTTAATTAACACCTAATTCAGGTTAGTAGCACTGCTACCTCTCCTGCTACAATCCTTTTTAATGCTCTTGGCTGTTACAGTTGTTTCTACCTCTAGAAGAAAGTTTCAGTTCAAAACTAGGGGAAAATGGTTGTACACTATGCAAACTAGTTAACAAAGCTGCTTCTCCCTCTCTCTCTCTCTTTTTTTTCTTTTTAATGATGACTGAACTAGGCCCTGCTTTGCCTTCTAGAGGCTATCTGTTAATGCTGTAGACTGTAGCAGAAAGTTCAGGTTTTAAAACTATAGGGGAAAGGGTATGGAGACTACTTAATAAAATTTGCTTTTTTAAATTCCGTCTTTATCAATAAACCTGCAATTCATCTTCTAAACCCCAACCTTTAAATTGCTAAGCTCCATCACCCTAACATACCATAGACAACAGAGAAAATTCCTGGGTGTAATGTATTTTTAAGTAGTGCCAGAATTATAATCATAAAATAAAGGGATTACTTATTTGGATTTTGCTCACACTTTTTTCAGTAGTAGCGCAAGGTGAGTTACATTCAGGTACACTGGGTATTTCGCTGACCCTGGAGGGCTCACAACTTAATTTTGTACTTGAGGCAATGGAGGGTTAAATGACATGCCCAAGATCACAAGGAGGAGCAGCAGCAGGATTGGAACCAGCCACCTCTGGATGTCAAGACTGGTGCTCTAAGAACTAGGCCACTCCTCCACTCCTGTTATCCTGGTGCTGTTATCAAGGTAATAATTTCCTTAACTTTCTAGTGTTCGGATCCAACATATCTAACAGTATTCAGTACTTAACCAGATAAATAGGACCGCATAAAACACTGTGCTATCTTTATCCATTTTAACTTATCTGATTAAATTCTGACTATCACACTTAGGGGGTCATTTACTAAGGTGCGCTGCCGCTAAATGCCGAGACACCCTAGCATCTCAGTGTTTAGCACCAGCTGATTTTTTCTAGCACGAGCTAAAAATGATAAGCACACCTTAGTAAAAGACCCCCTTAAACCAGATAAGTGTTATCTAGCCATGTATAATCAGATATTCAATGCTGCTGCCCAGACATGGCCCAGCAATTGAATATCTGGGGATACTGCTGGTAGCAGCCAACTGAATATTGACTCCCAAACTTTTTTTTAAGCATATGATAAAAATTAAGAATCACAGAAAACACAGAGACCAAAAACTATTTCAATATAGGAGAGATTTTGTTGTTAAATTTGTTAGCCAGAGTAGATACAAAACTAAAGGACTGAGAACGCCACTGCACTGAGTGATTCCATCGGTGCCATTGATGTCATCACCCAAGTGTGTGTCTGACTCAGTCCTGCTTATTGACAAAAAGGAGAAAGATGGTTCCCAAAGCATTATCCTTTTCAATTGATGATCTAATGATAGGTATTCTCTGCTGCCATTTGAACAGGGAATATATTATGTTAAGGTAGCAGCATTCTTTGAATGTGATATGTAATTGGTTTGCTTTCTCTGGTATGGAACTTGTGTTAGAGCGTCCTATCATAAATGGATTTCTTTTATGATAGAACATTGTTGTATTTTTATTTGTATTTTAAAGATATTATTATATGTCATTTATATTTAAAGATGTAAAACTGTTCTGATTTGCTATGTAAAGTAACGGTATAGTAAATAAACGATAAATAAACGATATATGAAATTTTGTTGCAAATTCTACTTCAAAGTAGATGTGCTTTTAAACTAGTCAAGGACAAAGAGGGGCATAATCAAAAGGGGCGCCCAAGTTTTCCTGAGGACATCCTCGCAGGACGTCCCGGCGAAGGGGCAGGGAAACCCTTATTATCGAAACTAGATGGGCGTCCCTCTTTCGTTTCGATAATACGGTCGGGGACGCCCAAATCGCAAAATTTAGGTTAACCTTAGAGATGGTTGTCCCGATTTTTGGCAATAATGGAAACCGAAGACGCCCATCTCAGAAACGACCAAATCCAAGCCATTTGGTCGTGGGAGGAGCCAGCATTCGTAGTGCACTGGTCCCCCTCACATGCCAAGACACCAACCAAGCACCCTAGGGGCACTGCAGTGGACTTCAGAAACTGCTCCCAGGTGCATAGCTCCCTTACCTTGGGTGCTGAGGCCCCTCAACACCCACTCCCACAACTGTACACCACTACCATAGCCCTTAGGGGTGAAGGGGGGCACCTACATGTGGATACAGTGGGTTTCTGGTGGGTTTTGAAGGGCTCACATTTACCACCTCAAGTGTAAAAGTAGGGGGGGGATGGGGCCTGGGTCTGTCTGCCTGAAGTGCACTGCACCCATTAAAACTGCTCCAGGGACCTTCATACTGCTGTCATGGAGCTGGGTATGATATTTGAGGCTGGCATAGAGGCTGGAAAAAATGTTTTTTAATTTTTTTTTTTTAGGGTGGGAGAGGGTTAGTGACCACTGGAGGAGTAAGGGGAGGTCATCCCTGATTCACTCCAGTGGTCATCTGGTCATTTAGGGCACATTTTTGTGGCTTGGTCGTAAGAAAAGAAGGACCAGGTAAAGTCGTCCACGTGTTTCGTCAGGGACACCCTTCTTTTTTCCATTATGGGTCGAGGGATGCCCATGTGTTAAGCACACTCCAGTCTCGCCTTCGCTATGCTTCCGACATGCCCCCAGGACCTTTGGTTGTCCCCCGCAATGGAAAGCAGTTGAGAACGCCCAAAATCGCTTTCAATTATGCCAATTTGAGCGACCCTGTGAGGATGCCCATCTTGCGATTTGTGTCGAAAGATGGGCGCCTTCTCTTTCGAAAATAAGCCTGAGAATGACCTAAGCATTACTTAATGACACATACTAGCTAGGTCAGAAGTGCAGTAGCTGAAGTAACTTTCAAATCAGGTTGTATGAGAATCTTCATCATCATAATGTGCTGTAACACTAGGCTCAGGTTTGGTAGTTGATATGGATAAACACAGGATAAAATAAAGGTGACTATAAATGATGGTTAAACGTTATGATAGTCTGAACAGTGGCAGTAAAATTCCAAAAATATATATTTTATTTCTTTTGTGCCTTTGTTCAGCACATAAGCAGATACAAAGCCAAAAATGATATTTACAAAACTCATGATTAGGCCTCCTATGTATTTCTTCCCCTGCTACACAACGAGTTAGTTGTACTTGCCCTAAAGGTGCTTGAAGAAACTCCCCAGCGTGCTGTTGCTTCTCCTTCAAAATCTGGCATGCAAGCAATTGCCTTATGAGAGGATAATGGTACTCCAGTATTCTAATCTCAAGGGAGCTATAAACAAATCAGGCCTATTCTATGGGCCATCTCTTCTGAAATGCAATTAAATCTTTATTATGAATTAAATTGGAGGAGGTTTGGAAAGTATTTTTGTGATGAAATATCGCACACATTTACAGTTAACTCAACTCCCAATGGTCTAGAAAAAAATCACGTAAACTCCAAAGCTTTGTTTCCTCTGCCTTAAAGAAAATATCCAGTCATATCAGAAACATTCTAAATCACAAACCGAGGTCAAGCCTTGATAGTGCTTTTATTGTGAAAGAATTAAATGCTATTTAGAAAATGTACTGTTTAAATAAACCATTTATGCTAAATGATGCATGTTTAACTTCACAAAGAAGATACCGTGATGGACCAGGAGCAGCTTAAATGACACTGCCTCCTTGAGCCAGCTGAACAAGCTTCTTCAAATGAGGCATTTGACACTGCACGTTATCTTAAAATGCACATTAAACCGCCCTAGAGATGGTTATAGGTTTGCTACTCTCTTAACTACAGGACCATTAACATTTTCAACACATTTTCCACCTTCCTACAAATTTTCACCATTTACAAATAACTGATGTTTCATTTTGAGAACCACTACGTGCTGCACCAAACTACAGTCAAATGCATATTAATATTTATTTTTAAATTATTAATCATCATCGTGAAAAGTGTATCAAATTAACCAGTCATTCCATTGCATAGAACTAAATTTAAAATGTCAGTAGACCCAAATTTGAATACTACCATAATGAGTAATAGCCCATATATAAATGATACATTATAGCAAAAATGGACAAGACGAATTAGTTCATATATTACTACAATGGGACATAGGTGGCCTGCTGGCTCACAGCACTGGTCTAATGTAAACTTTGAAACAAATGTGCAAATGTGGTGCTTGAAGAGATAAACACAGAACTGCAGAACAATTCATGAGTGAGGTATTAATAAAATTATGATTGTGAAACAAGTTATTTCACTGTTCTACCACCATCATTGGGTATACCAACCTTGTTGGAGGGGACAACCAAAGATTTTTTTTTGGGGGGGGGGAGGGGGGTTGAACTGCCACAGTAGCCTTGTGGTCCCCCCACTCTTTGGAGACACAGGTGCAGGAGTTGCTGAAACAGCCTTTGTGCAAAGTCATCTCTTCATGGCCAGAAGGCATAGTGTCTACCCTCTGCCTATTTTTTAAATCAGACCCCACTTCCATCCTTCAAATACCTTGGTTGGTGGTGAGGGGAATCAACTGAGGCAAATCACCTACAATCCCACATGCCCCTAGGGTCAGCCCTGTCCCAGGACATATTCTTAGTTCAGAAATAATGTTATAACATTTCCTGAAAATGTTCTTGACCTCAAAATAAAATTAATTTTATATTTGTTGAGAGTGGAGGAGTGGCCTAGTGGTTAGGGTGGTGGACTTTGGCCCTGGGGAACTGAGGAACTGAGTTCAATTCCCACTTCAGGCACAGGCAGCTCCTTGTGACTCTGGGCAAGTCACTTAACCCTCCATTGCCCCATGTAAGCCGCATTGAGCCTGCCATGAGTGGGAAAGTGCGGGGTACAAATGTAACAAAAAAAAAAAAATTAAGTTATGAGAAGGAAATCCCCTCATGTTGGATGAGGTAAAACACACTGTACGAAGCATATTCTCTCTTTATTTCTTTATTTGTAAGCACTTTTCATGACAAGTGAGACAGTTTATATGCTGAGGGTTCATCCACCTGTCTGATTGTCTGTCCACATGCAAATGGAAGCAGGTATGCCATGCACACAGTCAAGCACCAGCAGTGAGTGAGTCCTTGTGCAGATGCTCACTGCAGTATTTGTGGGAGTGTATCCATTTTTTTTTACCCTTTCCCCCCATCACTTCTCTTCTGCCAGCTCAAATGGGAGGTGACTGGAAAGAAATGGGGGAGAATGGGGTGAAGGAAATGTGTGCCCATGCACTGTTTAAACAGGCACTTTCTAAACTGGTTCAACTTTCAGGTTACATTTTTAAATTCAATAGGAAATTCTCTTCAATCTTGAGCTAGATTGTTTTTTTTAATGATTTACAATTTTAGGTTAGAACTATAAGTTTTATGTTTTTGATTTCTAGCTTTTAAATATACATACCTATCCTGTAAATCTGGTTGGTGTAGACAGAATGTTTCTTTTTTTCAATTCTAGGTTTGATTCATGAGTGCTGTAGGAAAGTCAGCTTTCAATTTTAAGCTACAGCCATAAACTTTTTGGGAAAAATTGTTTTCTTGCTTTTATACAGATCTGACTATTGGTTTGGAAGATAATGCTTATGTACCAAAATGAATACATAAGCAAATATGTTTTAAAAAAAAAACACTAAAAAACCCATTAATAATTTTTTTAAACGGTTTCCTGGAGTTCAATAAGTAAAATTACCAAAAATGGTCCACAAAAATGTAAATAAATTTAATCTGAGGCCAGAAACCTCTTACCTTGTTCCCCTGGGGGTCTTCCTGCTCAGACCATCAGATGACCTTCGGGCAGGCCCTCTACGATGCCAGTAGCTACTCGCGATCTCTCATGGAACCTCATCACACAGCACCATTTAGGCCCCCGCTTCACTCGAAGTTTATCAGAGCTCCTGGGCGCTTGATTCATGCATGAGTGAAACACTATGCATGTGCAGGAGCTTTGGCAGGGCAGGCCCAAAACCGACCATTTTCCTGCCGGCCTTCCACCAGTCCTGCTCACACGTGGCAGAGTGCTTGGTTGAGTCTGTCATGTTTTTGGTGCCTCCAGTCTTTGGGAACTGGTCCGAGCCAACACCAAACTGACCCAGGAAAAGCCCGGTACAGCCCAGCAGCACCACGGGCTCCCAATACTTCAAAACTGGTCAGCAATGCAGGGGCGTAGCTATGGGTGGGCTTGGGCACACCCAATCTCGGCTCAGGGCCATTCAGTTTGTCTAGTCCACCAATTGGCGCCGATCTTCTAGGCACCGGTTAGGATGCACAGCCTTTTAGTTCAGCTGCGTAAGCCTGGAGTTGTAGCATGTTTGCGGCTCTTACCTGTAACCTGCCTAATCTGTTTTCCTGCAGTGCTCGGCTCCATGTCACTCCGGGACCATGAAGTCAGTAGTGGAGTTAGTCTGTGGGAGTCGGGAGGACCTGCTTTGAGAAGGTAGTTTACCAGCTCATCGCTGATACCGCATCACAACTGCTAATGCTGCTGCTGCCATAGTGCTTTGTCTGCACTCTGAAGCTGCTGTCACCGGTGCGGCTCAGTTGGGCCCGGTCTCTTCCAACTGTGCCTGGCACTGGTACACAGGCACAGTTAGAAGAGACTGGGCCCGACTGAGCCGCATGCATGCGAGTGGGGTGGGGGTGGTGGGTCATGGCAGCAGGCACCGGTGAGAACAGCTGCAGAATGCAGACAAAGCACTATGGCAGCAGCGGCATTAGCAGCTGTGATGCGGTGTCAGTTCAGCCCCAATCAGGCCTCAGCACTCCCCCAGGCACAGGATCCAGCACAGTCTGCAGTGCTCTGCTCAACGTGCACACTGACTGCATAATATGCATAAATGCAGTCTTTTGAGAAACTCAACAACACTCAAGCCCAGGTAAAAGAAATGTTTTAATTTTTAATATGTGTAATGCTGGACTGCTGGTGGGTTTCTGGGTGGGGATGGGCTCAGTGCCCAAGTTAAAATAAAATTTAAGTTACTGACATTAAGGAATTGTAGATTATTGATAGACAGTTAGAATAAAAATATAAAAAGCAAACTTTATAACTAGTCTCCATATCCTTTTTCCCCATAGTTTTAAAACTTGAACTTTCTGCCACAGCATTAACAGATATGACCTACTGTGCTTTCTAGAGGCCATTCCCACCCCCAACCCCAACTTCCACCCACCCCTAGAACAGATGTTCATTTATAGCGTTAACTTATAGCCAATTATTCTAAACAGGATAAAAAGAGGGGAGTTTTCATTACAGAATTTTAATTACAATTAATTACTTTCTGAGAAGCATACACTAAATAAATCACACAGTACACCATATAATCTTAAGGCTCTTTATATTAATCTAATATCCCTAGTACCTTAAGAAGTTTTAACTGCAGAGAGCAATCCAGCAACAAGAGGGGTGCTATCCAGTCTTTTGCATTGAGTGTCACATGTATGATATTCTCCCACTTGGCGAGAGGATACATGTGTTTGTTTTTGATGCAAAGAGCTCATAGCTCTTTGCACGTTGGTTCTCTTGAGGCTCGAGTAACAGATTTTGAGGAGCTGAGGGAGACAGAAAGGGAGACAGAGAAGGCATACAGGGATACTGTAGAGAAGCCCCACCTCCAATCTAGCTGTTCTGTGCTGCCTTGTAGGAAGGAGGTCTCCTAAAAGAACAGCATCACCCTGGTGAAGTCGGAAGTAATCCTGTAGCTAAGAACAGCCCACCAGGGGATGCAATATCCTCTCGCACCAAGGATGTGTCCCCAGGAGGGAAGGGTTAGAACGGCTGTTCTAGTTGGTGATTTCAATATTAGGGATGTAGATAGCTGGGTGACTGGTGGGTGTGAGGATCACCTGGTCACTTGCTTGCCTGGAGCAAAGGTGGCAAACCTCACGCGTCACCTAGATAGGATTTCAATGCTGGGCAGGAGCCCTCTGTCTTGGTACATGTAGGCACCAAATGACATTGGAAAATGTGGGAGGGAGGATCTAGAGGACAAATTTAAGTTCCTAGGTAGAAAGCTGAAATCCAGATCCTACAGGGTAGCATTTTCAGAAATGCTCTCCTTTCCACACGCAGGACCCAACGGGTAGGCAGAGCTCCAAAGTCTCAATGTGTGGTTGAGAAGATGGTGCAGGGATGAGGGATTTAGTTTTGTAAGGAACTGGGCAACATTGTGGGAAGGGGGAGCGCCTGTTCCAAAAGGATGGGCTCCACCTTCACCAGGATGGAACCAGGCTGTTGGCGCTAACATTTAAAAAGGAGATAGAGCAGCTTTTAAACTAAAATGAGGTGGGGGAAGTAGAGTCTGCTTAGCAGACAGTCGCCCAGGAGCACATGCTTCAGTGTGGAGTATTCTTGAAGAATACTATTGAAACAGGATCTTTAGGGAATCCCAATTGAGAGATTTCAATAACGGTGAAAGAAAGCTGGGAGTGTTCAATGGGAGAACATAGTAACATAGTAGATGATGGCAGAAAAAGACCTGCACGGTCCATCCAGTCTGCCCAACAAGATAAACTCATATGTGCTACTTTTTGTGTATACCTTACCTTGATTTGTACCTGTCCTTTTCAGAGCACAGACCGTATAAGTCTGCCCAGCACTATCCCCGCCTCCCAACCACCAGCCCCGCCTCCCACCACCGGCTCTGGCACAGACCGTATAAGTCTGCCCAGCACCATCCCCACCTCCCACCACCGGCTCTGCCACCCAATCACGGCTAAGCACCTTAGGATCCATTCCTTCTGAACAGGATTCCTTTATGTTTATCCCAAGCATGTTTGAATTCCGTTACCGTTTTCATTTCCACCACCTCCCACGGGAGGGCATTCCAAGCATCCACTACTCTCTCCGTGAAAAAATACTTCCTGACATTTTTCTTGAGTCTGCCCCCCTTCAATCTCATTTCATGTCCTCTCGTTCCACTGCCTTCACATCTCCGGAAAAGGTTCATTTGTATATTAATACCTTTTAAATATTTGAACGTCTGTATCATATCACTCCTGTTTCTCCTTTCCTCCAGGGTATACATGTTCAGGTCAGCAAGACTCTCCTCATACATCTTGTAACACAAATCCCATACCATTCTCGTAGCTTTTCTTTGCACCGCTTCAATTCTTTTTATATTCTTAGCAAGATACGGCCTCCAAAACTGAACACAATACTCTAGGTGGGGTCTCACCAACGATTTATACAGGGGCATCAACACCCCCTTTCTTCTGCTGGTCACAGCTCTCTCTATACAGCCTAACAACCTTCTAGCTACAGCCACTGCCTTGTCACACTGTTTCGTCGCCTTCAAATCCTCAGATACTATCACCCCAAGATCCCTCTCCCCGTCTGTACCTATCAGACTCTCCCCGCCTAACACATACATCTCCCGTGGATTTCTATTCCCTAAGTGCATCACTTTGCATTTCTTCGCATTGAATTTTAGTTGCCAAACCTTAGACCATTCTTCTAGCTTCCGTAGGTCCTTTTTCATGTTTTCCACTCCCTCCGGGGTGTCCACTCTGTTACAGATCTTAGTATCATCCGCAAATAGGCAACCCTTCGGCAATGTCACTCACAAATATATTGAACAGAATCGGCCCCAGCATCGATCCCTGAGGCACTCCACTACTCACCTTTCCCTCCTCCGAGCGAATTCCATTCACCACCACCCTCTGGCGTCTGTCCGTCAACCAGTTCCTAATCCAGTTCACCACTTCGGGTCCTATCTTCAGCCCATCCAGTTTATTTACGAGCCTCCTGTGGGGAACCGTGTCAAAAGCTTTGCTGAAATCTAAGTAGATTATGTCCATAGCTCGTCCCTGATTCAATTCTCCTGTCATCCAATCAAAGAGTTCAATGAGATTCGTTTGGCACGATTTCCCTTTGGTAAAACCATGTTGTCTCGGATCTTACAACTTATTGGCTTCCAGGAAATTCACTATCCTTTCCTTCAGCATCGCTTCCATTACTTTTCCAATAACCGAAGTGAGGCTTACCGGCCTGTAGTTTCCAGCTTCTTCCCTATCACCACTTTTGTGAAGAGGGACCACATCCGCCGTTCTCCAATCCCTCAGAACCTCTCCCATCTGCAAGGATATATTAAACAAATCTTTAAGAGGACAGGATATATTAAACAAATCTTTGGGAGAACAGAGTAGGATGCAAATTATCCCCATTAACTTCAAAGCAACCTGTAGATGCAAGGAAAAAAGATGATTTGAAGTGTCTATATACAAATGTTAGAAGTCTTAAAAATAAAATCGAAGAGTTGGAGTATAAAGCACTAAAAGAAGAGGTAGATATAATAGGCATTTCAGAGACCTGGTGAAAGGAGGAAAATTAATGAAACACTTATCTGTGTACAAATTATATTACAGTGGTAGAGTAGATCAAATTGGAGGGGACGTTGTGCTATATATTAAATAGGGAATTGAGTCAAACAAAATAAGCATTTACATGTATCAGATAGCAACGTGGAATCTTTATGGATAGAAATTCCAGGTGCGAAGTGAAGGAATATACTGGTAGGGCTGTACTACTGTCCGCAATGATAGAAAGAATAGTTGAAAATATGTTCATAAAAATTAGGAAAGCTGGCAAATTGGGTAACATTATAATAATGGGTGATTTCAATTATCCTAATATTAACTGGATAAATATTACATCAGGGTGTGCTAGGGAGATAAAACTTCTAGATGTAATAAATGACTGCTTCTTGGAGCAACTGGTCCAGGAACCAACGGAAGGGGGAGCTATTTTGGATTTAATCCTTAATCGAATGTGGGGCATAGTACGAGAGGTAATGGTGTTGGAAACACTGATCATAACATGATCAAATCTGAGCTGATATCCAGAGTGAAGTCCCTAAGGAAATCTACTGAAACAGCATTTAATTTTTGAAAGGGCAACTATGAAAAAATGAGGAAAATGGTTAAAAGAAGTTAAAAGGATCAGCCACAAAGATTTGGACTTTAAATCAGGCACAGATGTCGTTCAAAAAAAATCGTGAAAGTCCTGATTAGATGTATTCCTAACAAAGGTGGAAAAAAGAGCAAACAACAGCCAGCGTGGTTAAAAGGTGAAGTGAAAGAGGCTATTAGAGCCAAAAGAACATCCTTCAAAGAATAGAAAAAGGATCTGAATGAAGAAAATAGGAAACAACATAGGCACTGTCAAGCCAGATGCAAAGCATTGATAAAGAAGGCTAAAAGAGAATATGAAAAGAAACTTGCCGCAGAGGGCAAAACTCACAGTAACAACTTTTTCAGGTATATCAGAAGCAGAAAGCCAGTGAGGGAATTCGTGGGACTGTTTTTTTTTTTTTAGGATTTTGCTCACACCTTTTTTAGTTGTAGCTCAAGGTGAGTTACATATAAAAGCAATAGTCACAGGGAGAAACATTACAACATATCTTGGCTCTTACCTACGTGCACAAAAAAAAAAAATTGTTATATTTTAGAATTGGGCAACAAGAACTCCAGTGTACGATTAGTCACTCCACGCTGTATTTTGAAAATGAATATGCAAGGAAATAGAACTGACTACTTACTATGTTCACCGTCCAGTGAGTAGTTGCGAGACAATTCAATGAACCCACTGTATAAAAACCGCCAGCATTCCCATCAACATTATAGATGTCCCCATTACCTCACTCTTTTTAAATGTACGCTGAGCGGCATACTGTGCTCTTGAGAGACACTGAATCTGGTGATCCCAGACTACATGACATTTAGGTTTACCACTACTAGAAACCAAGCTTTTGGTTGGAAAATGGCCAGTTTGGAATGAATTGCCAAGTCAGCTAAAGGAGGAAGTGAATTAATTGAAATTTTGTGGTTTGTTTAAGATATGGTTGTTTCATGAGTATTTTGATGTGTTATGAGAAAGGATTGGAGGAAGGACAAAATATCAAGGTAACTTATATAATCTATTTTAGGTGATATTTTTAATTGTGTCTGCTATATTCAATGCTAATTATTTTGTGATTGAATTTTACCTTATATTTATGTGATATATTATCCACTTTATACACCTTGTCAGATGAAAAGGCAGACTGTAAATCTGTAAGTTAAATTAGGCACCTTAGACAAACTTACAGCCTTGAACTTCCCCCTCCCCCAAATTAAGTTGTAGACCCCAAGTCCCCACCCTGTGATTTTGATAATTACATTCAACAATCATGTCCATCCCAAGAAACCCTCTCCCGGTACGTGTGTGCATGACTGATGTTTCTTTGAGCCTCTGTGCACTTAGGACCTACTTTGTGCTTTGCTAGTCTGCCTATTTATGTATTAGTCTAATACCAGTGCATCATGGCTCATTGGATTTCATGGATAACATCATGGTTGGTATAATCATCTATGGTCGGGGTTCTCAATTCAGTCCTTGGGACACACCTTGCCACTCAGGTTTTCAGGATACCCACAATGAATATGTATGAAATAGATTTGCATACATGGAGGTAGTGTGTGCAAATTTATCTCATGCATATTCATTGCAGATATCTTGAAAAGCTGACCCAAAAACTGAGTTAAGATCCCCTGACCTATGGAAAAATACAACCAACTAAATCTATAGTGCCTTTGATCAATGTTTAAGAGCTTATTGGAAAGCTAATCCTTCCTAAAAACATGGTAGCCAATGCTTCACGTAAACTCCCGCAGGAAAAAAAGAAGCTTGTGTTTATTTGATGGACCACAATTCACATCAAATCATCATAGCAGTTTCCAATGATAAAACAGACAAAAACAAAACACAATTCAAGGGAAACAAAAAGGATGGAGGAGGAGAGCACACAGAATATAAAACATTCATGGACTATAAAACAACTGAAATTCAAATCAAGAGGAAAGAGATTTAAAAAATAAAGATGCCAGAAAGAAGCACCAATCCATTCATCAGCCCGCTAGAATCCAATCAAAAAACCTCCAGTGGGTCCTCTAAGGCAGTACTTTCCGTCAGTCCTGGAGTATCCCAATGCTAGTCAGTTTTCAGGATAACCACAATGAATATGCACGAGATTCATTTGCATTCACTACCTCCACTGGATGCAAATCTCTTTCATGTACATTCATTGTAGACAGTGCTGGTGGAATTTTGATAATACCTTGTTATTAGATTCACAAAATGTGGAACAATTAGAAAGGAACTTACAGGAATACATTCATTTTAATGATACAGTCAATATTGATCCCAGAAGCTTTTGGGAAGGATTAAAAACCGTCATGAGGGGAAACATTATTTACCTAGGACCTATCACTGCAAACAGCATGTACAGAAGGAAAGTAATCTTCTCCAGCAGATGCTTAATCTAGATGGCCAACAAAAAAAATGGAAGGGAACCCGTATATTTGTCATGTATTTAGAGACATTGCACCAAAAACTGAAAGAGCTGGAATTTGAAAAAATTAATGTCACTCTTCAAAAATGGTAACACGGTAGGAAACCTTCTGGCCAACACCCTAAAAACTGCTATTAAAACAAAGGAAAAATCATTGGGTAGCTGCAAATGAAGGTTCAGACCTTGTTTTCAATGAGCTACAATAAAAAGGAGAAAGCAGGAACTACCAGGCTGCAACAGGGGCAACTAAAACTCGCTGGTGTGAAACAAAAAAATTCACCAGTGCTGATTACCAATGTGTCTCTGCCTGGGTCCATTTGCTACCATGAAATCCTGGTGAAATCCTGTGAAAACACAGTATCAAACATATTGTATCTTGTAGACTGATTGCCTTATTTTCTAACCCCTGACCTTCATTTGGCCACTAGGATATGGAGGTCCTTGATCCTGGGTCCAGAAGGCAGTTTGGAGATGATACTGAAGCACAAAGACCCCTTTCTTCCTAGTGGTATTGGGGGGGGGGGGGGTGGATGTTTGCATGCAAGCAAATGCAATTGCATGAGAGAGAGACAGATCCCTTTACTTTGATAACAGTAGGAGAAGTGAAGGAAAATTAAGCCCCCAAAGTTTCTTGTGTGTGAGGGAAGGAATCCCTTAGCTCTCCAGACCTTTCATTTGGACCAATTAGCATGAAGGATGTCAAGCTGTAGTGAGACTGCAACCAATTTAACACCTGCTCTGAGGCAGGAGCTAAAACCTGCCTTTTGCCAGGCCTATGCTATGTAACAGGTAAGGGAAGCATACCAAACCATTTAGCATGGTCCAATTAAAGGCTCATCTACTGTACATATGAATTTTAATAGGTACCTGATAACATGTTAGGAAAATATTCATATGGCCTTTTTGCATAACATGCTATTTTTTAATACCTGCAAAATGGCCTTAATGAACTGCAAAGGCCCAATATGGCCCACAGTCCATGATTTTTTCTTTCATAAATGCTATTTCTCATTTCAAATCTCCAGTGTCAGACTGGCCAAGAAGTTCAACTTGTACAAAGCATGGGAGTGAGAAATGACAGAAGAAATACGTTAATTGTGACTTTCAATATGATAGGAACTGTAGTACAAAGTATTTCATGACCTGGCCTGCACCTGCAAACATCAATCATGCTGAGATTCTATATAGGATATAAACAGTCACTATACTATCCTATACATGATGTAAAGGGTGCGTTTTCAAAGTTTTGCAAGAGCTGAAGTTATTCAAATGACTTGGAGAGAAGTTACATTGTATGATTCATTCAGTGATTGCCTCAGATCCAGTGCTTGAGGTATCAAAATTATTTATTAGGGTAAACACTGCGATGTTACCAGCAATTTGTTTAAATAACAAATGCAAGAACATTGAAGGTGGTTTATTATATAAAAGACAGTACCTAAAAGTGAACTACAAATGATTCATTAACTCACTTAGAACAGGAGGAAAAGACCTTAGATGCTGTGCTCTATGACAGGTCCAGGTCATTAACTTTTAGTGGAATACTGTAATCATAGATCAAAAACCTCCTCTCTCAACCAAAGTTCCCAATGGGCACCCATTTCACCACTGTTTCTTCAGGGTATCTTCAAAAAGTCACTGGCAATGCTTGCTCTCACGTCTTCAATCTGCTGCTGATAGATTGAAGATGAGAGTGCAAGCACTGCCAGTTTTACCTTTTGAAGATCCCCTGAAGAAGCAATGGCAAAATGGGTGCCTGTTGTGGGGGCTGAATTTGAGATAAGTGTCACTTCTACTGCAATACTTGCATGGGCAGAGCTGCTGTAGATTCAAGAAGATATTGCGAATATCGAGTAATTTAATTAGATATTGCTTATGTCAAGTAATTGCACAGTTGAAAGTTTGCACTAACAAAAGAAACTATTGATAAAAAAAACAAAGTGTGATAAAGAAAGACTTTGGTTGACGGAGGAGGTTTTTGACCTATGATTACAGCAGTCACTAAAAGTTAATTAACTGGACCTGTCATAGACAGAGCAGGATGGAATTCTTTGCAATGTCTAAGGTCTTTTACTCATATTCTAAGTGAGTTAATGGATCATTTATAGTTCACTTGTGGGTATTGTTTCAGATACAAGTGTGAACAATATTAGTCTGTTTTTGTGTGGGGCTTATTATATGAGAGAAACACTGATAATGGGAAATAAATCTTATGTAGAAGAATACTTGCTCTGCTGCCTGGCTTCAATGGAAAGTCAACAGATAGCCAACAACGGAGGGTGTTAATGCATAAAGGCTCATCAAAACAGTGCATTCTATACTACTTTTATTCCTCCAGATCAACCAATAGTTTCAAAATACTAACACTATGAAGAAACATTCTTGTTAAAAATACTGACCTTGATGTGAGACTGAAGAAAGCAGCAAATCCAAGGAAGGAGATGTGAAAGAGAAAGTTAGAAAGAGGGTTAATGAATACGGTGTCCAGAGAGAATAATGCACAAGAAAATAGTATAAAGCAAGAACAGCATTACAGAAAGATATTAGAGTATCACCTAGATGACAACCTCCTCCTTAGTAAGAGCTACAGTACTTAAGATTATGCCAATGAAAATGTGAGCTTTTAAACAGTGTTTTATTTCATGAGAAAGGGAATACACTAATTTGGCAAGTTTCAATATTTGGAACTGGAAGGGAAATTGTATCTTTTACCAAACCCCAGGGTACATCATAACAAGCAGCCAGGTGGCTTCATTAATATTTTTATCCTAAATTTGAAAGTACGTATACCTTAGGTTTTGTTCTTATCTATAAGAGATTTATGGTCTGGAAGCAGTTCTTCCCTCATTTAAGAAATCTCTAACTTATTGAGCTCATTTAACATTGATGAGAGGATTTCAAGTTATAACCAGTTATGCTTCCTTCTCAATTACATAGTAAACTACAATCTATTTTTAGATCAGATTTACCTAAGAATATCTGGTGCTCTTATCTAACAATAAACACGAAAATGAACAACTAAAGCTGTCACCTTCAGAATGGTAAATGATTCTGGGATTCCAAATTATGGATACTCTACCTCCCATGCAACTTCTACCTAGACCTAACTGTGCATCTAGTAAAACCAATGCAGAAAAAGATGAAACAGTGACTTACTAAAAAATGTATTTCTCAACAAAAGCAAAAATTGTAAGTTAATCAACCACATTTCACCAATTAAAATAAACTTTTGGGTCAAGGAGGAAAAAGACCTCAGTAGCCTTCTACCACCATACATAAAATAAGAGACCTTACACCATGTCAATCATTGGTCAAAAAACTGGCTGGCAGGCTCACCAAACATCAAAATCAGAAAAAACAAACTAGGGGATACTCAATGAAGATACATGGTAATACTTTTAAAACAAATAGGAGGAAATATTATTTTCACTCAATAGTTAAGCTCTGGAACTTGTTGCCAGAGGATGTGGTTACAGCACAGGGGCATAGCCAGATGGCTAATTTTGGGTGGGCCTAAGCCCAAGGTGGGTGGGCATGGAATTTGCCCCCCCCCCTCCGGTTTGCTCCTCTCTCCACCCCTCCCTGCCCACAAACCCCAAATATTAAATAATTGAGCTGGATCCCCAAACCCTGCCAGCTGAAGATTTTCTCCTCTTCCTCAAGCAACCAGCACTCTTCCAAACAGCAGCCGGCAACACTTGCCTCAAACTGATGCCGCTACTGGCAGGCCATGCATGCTCAGTGCTTTTGCATGTACAAAAACTGAGTATGTGCAGAAGGGCTGGTCTCAGCGTCAGCTCAAGACAAAAGCTGCTGGCTGACATTTGGAAGAGCGCTGGCTGCCCAAGGAAAGAAAATCTTCAGCTGGTAAGGTTTTGAGATCCCCACCAGCCACAGCAAGAGTGTCACAATTTTGGGTGGGCCTGAGTCCAAAGTGGTTGGGCCCTGGCCCACCTGTGGCTACGCCACTGTTACAGCAGTTAGCATATCTGGGTTTAAAAAAAGGTTTGAACAAGTTTCTGGAGACAGACAAGGGGGAAGCCACTGCTTGCTCTAGGATTAGTAGCGTGGAATCTTGCTATATGGGATTCTGTCAGGTACTTGTCACCCGGACTGGCCACTGTTGGAAGCAGGATACTGGGATAGATGGACCACTGGTCTGACTCAGTATGGCTATTCTTATGACTTCTATCACCTCAGTAATTCCTGGCTTAAGACACAGCATTAATAACTATCTTTTATTCCGTTCTCAAATTTTAAAATAAAAAGAAGAGAATGGCTGGCATACCGGTTAGAAACCAGAGACTCACATTCCTGCTTCTATCACAGTGACGTCCAAAGTCACAATAAGTACTACATTATGGTACTTATATTCTGCTTCTACCAAAAAAAAAAAAAAGGACTAAGAAATAACATCATACAGTTCAATCAAAATCTGGTCAATAAATGTTTAAAACATTAATGTTTTAATAGCCTTCCAACTGCCTCAGATACCTACTTACATAGTAAGCTCTGTGGTATGCATACAATGCACCAATATACAATTTCCTGAGCCATTACATCAAGCTCCATCCCTGGTCACCTTCAAATCCGGGCTAAAGGCATACCTATTTGATGCTGCTTTCAATTCCTAACCTGTCACCTACTTGTAACCTTTATCTTGTCTTCCTCTCTTCAATAGTCCCTTTTCCCTATGTGTCCTATCTGTCTGTCCTTCTCTTATCCCTTATTTGTCCTGTCTGTCTGTCCTGATTTAGATAAGCTCTTTTGAGCAGGGACTGTCTTTTCTTCATATTCAATTGTGAAGCGCTGTGTACGGCTAGTAGCACTTTAGAAATGATTTGTAGTTGTAGTAATAGCTTTGGGCATTATATAATGAAATAATGTAATAAATGGTGTTCACCTTCACTATCCTTGGACATCCACAAGTGACAAAAGGTTTAATTTGGCATTTATAAAGTAAATCTAGTGGCAAAGTAAATGATCTATAAATTAAGCAAAAATTGAATCTTTCATCAACTAGAATGATCACCTTTTATAACAGCAAGTCTCTTTTTACCAATGAAAAATGAATGTGAACGAGGCTAAGGATGAGTTGTCTTAATTACAACCCATACATTTTCAAAGCAAAGAACTTTTAACCAAAATTCTTGTGCTCTGGGGATGGCAAATGACTTCTTTGTGAAAAATGAGACAAACAGGTCATTTGGAGTTTGTCAAACTATCAGTGTGAAAATTATACACACACACAGCAACTCATTTGGAAAGGCTACAAAGATCCAAGTTTTCAATGCTGATTTCCTACTGAAAAAATAACTTACATTGACAGGATAAAAATGTGTTACCTAGAACTGTGAGGCTAAAATCCAGGTTTAACCCAGGACTTTTTTTGTTTGTTTTCAATATCACTAAAGATAGCATTACTGGAACCTCAAATTATGACCCAAGAATCTCTACATTTTGGCAGACACCTACATTGCACATTTTTTCCTCATTCATACTTAGTATTTACTCTTCAAATGAAATTCAAAATTGCACTGTTGATGAATTGAGAAATTCAAAGTAAGGGGTATGGACCTGGAATGTAGAATAAAAAATGTTCACAAGATTTGCATCTCAGAAACCCTTTTTCAAAACATTTGATAGCCATTTGGGGAGAGACTCAGAAGCATTGGGGGACGGGGGGATGGGGGAAAGGGTGTCTACTTTTGCTGCTATTCGCTATTGAACCTAAATTTCCTGGGGGGAGGGTTAGAGGGGCCTTATAGAGATGGGAACAGGTAGGGGTGGTGAGCTTTAGGTCATTATTGGATGGGAAGGTGATGTTACCCTTTCAGAGCCTGCAGGATCTCCATCCACCTACCAGAAGAAAACTATTTTTACTACTTACAAATCAGACATTTTATGAAAGCATAAGGTTGGCTGGGGGTGGATTTAGGGGTTATGAAGCACTTGGAGAATTTGTGGGAAGCGCTGGATAAACTCCCTCAACCATTATCAGTTTTTAAGTATTTTAGAGGGTTTGAACCCACTAGATATACTTTTATGTTGAACTGGGAATAAGATATATGGGTGAATTTTACAACTAGGGATTAGAAACTAGTTTTCCAGGAAATTAAAAGGGCATATGTCTGTGCTTCAGTACAAGAAAATGCATATAGAGTGGTCACAAGATGGTATTCTACACCTGCTCATTTAAAAGCCATGTTTCCCTCTGTGTTCGATAAATGTTGGCGGTGTGGGGAGGGGTGAGCACATTTTTCCATATATAGTGGTTATGTGGTAAATTGAAGGAGTACTGAAAAAGGGTTTGTAAAGAGATCTGCTGTGTTGGGTATTGCTTTTGTGACCTCTCCTCAGTGTTGGTCGTTGGGTATGGCTAATGGGTTGGGCTACAGGTGGCAACAACAGAATGCACACTTGATATCGGCTCAGTGGAAAAAGTTAGGTAGTCCCTGCAAGTGAAGATCTTGGTGGAGATGGAATATCTTACAGTTAAATGTAAAAGCCAATATGAGCACCAGGTGGTGGACTGGGAAAACATTCATCAGTGGGTAGAAGGCTTTGGGGAGTAGTAGGTTTGTTAATGGGTACTGTGATGTGTGCTAAATAGACCATGGCACATTCGTTGGTGTCAGTTTTTGAAGTAGGGTGGACTGGAGTACATTGGGGGTTCCTGGGTCTGCATTATAAGGGGTTGCTGAAAATAAGGATTTGTACAGTGAAGTTTTGGGTGTGAGAGGGTTATGAGCCCATTGTGAAGATTTTGTTATCCTTGTTGGATTATGGTTATGCTCTATTGTGCTTTCGTGTTTTCTTAATAAAAATAAAATATATATTAAAGTTTTTTTTTTTAAAGTTTTGCATCTCAGAGCAAATACAACTACATGTAGATTGTGGGGTTTATTAATCAAATTAATTTCTTTACATCAAAACTAATTCTGTCAGTACAGGATTTTCAAATATTCTTTCACTACTAACAGAATCCAAACTACAGGAAAGGTTCTGAATATTTCGTCATTTGAAAGTGTTGTGTACTTGATGTAAAACAAAGAAAATTAGATTTAATGCACTTCTTATAATTCAGTATCAAATTTTAATTTTTAAACAGTAACATAGTAAAATATCAAAACAGTAGTGTACAGAAATACAACTCATTTCATGCAAAAATGTACATGACACTTGCTTTCAGGTGACAATTTGGTGATATGGGGGCAGGAGAGGGAGGTGTTCCCTTCTTAGGTCCAATCCTTTTCTGCCTTGCATATTCCCTACTTCTCTCCCCCCCCTTCCTAATCTCACCATGTCCTCTCCCCTTTCTAACCATTATAACTGGTGTCCACTCTTCCCTTCCTTGTTGCACTATCAAATACCTATCCTCTTCTGATACCAGTCCCTTTCTTAAATCCCCCATTGATGCCAAGCCTCTCTTTCACATAAAAGTCTATCCCATCTCAGTCTTATTCTTGGCCAATTCTCTTTGTCTCTCCCATCTCATGCTCTCTACCCTCCCCCCAGCCAATCTTTAAATTCCTCAGTGGATTCCTTCTTTTAAAACACCCCCAACAACCCTGATCCCTCTCACACCAGTTCTGATATTTCCTCCTGTTGTATGGCACATATTACATATCATCAACCTCATGGCACATAGCCGCTGGTGCTATACTGCCTCCAAAGCATATGGGCAAAGGGATGTTCTGCTGCCACAATTCATAACGCCTGCCTTAGCTTTCATTAATGCAGCCCACTTTCTCAGATCCATAACCCACCATCTATTGCATATCAGTTGTATTCTGGCCTCCAATGCAGCCCAAAGCACACCAAAGTCACAGCTTGACTTAACAAATAGGTGGGAAAATGTGGGATACAAATGTAACAAATAAATAAACATTTGCATCCCCCCCCCCCCCAAAAAAAGACCATCTTTATGGAAAGCATCTTATAAAACTGTGTAGTGGTCTACACACACATATCTTATAAAATACACAATTACAGACACTTTTACACCTGCTTAAATATGCAAATTAGCAATATACGCTACTGGTGCTGGCTCTGGACCCCGTTTTATAGAGGTATATAGACACCTATGCTGCCCTGAATTGACATCGAATCTCACCTCACTTTAGATGAGAATTGTTATCCAGCTAAAATAATTTAGTTGGGAACAAAATTTGGCAGATAAGGTTTTTTTTTTATTAGAGTACTGAAAAGAAAAAAGGTTTTTTTTATCCACTGATCGAGGAGGAGGTGGGTGTAGTAAATCTTGCAGTGTAAAGTCCTCACACCAGCAAGTTAGACCACTGAGATCAGTAGAGTTATTGCTATTTGACTATGGAAATATTGAGCGTGGCCTCTATAAAATAGGCATGCTGTTGGATTTTAAATCGAACCCAATATGTTCATGCATATTCAAGACAGGTAAAAACTGTCCACTATAAAAGAAAAGCTATTAAATGGCTTTGGGCTATACCCTAAGGACAAAATCCTGTAACATGCAGCTTGCACTGGCTGAGAAATTAAAAACATATCAGGACAGCATGCAGAGTGCAAATGCTAAAAACATTGAAGTCCCTACTCTCAACAGGTTTTGGAGGATATCAATTAAGTATGGAACAGTAACTTCCCACAATGCTAAGTTCAACTAGTTATTAAAATTGCCAGAGAAGGAACAATAAAGGATCAGTGTGTTCAACACTAAGGATAATGGGGGGGGGGGGGGGGGGGGGGGGGGGGGGGAAGCAATCATCTTCACAGTAAAAACAGGCCCAAGCAAGCAAAATCAGATTATAATCATACATAATTAAAAAGCCAAAGTGTTCCTGCATGTTTTATGATTTTACACAGCCGAATTCCCTTAGAGCAAGGGAATACATTTTACAGCATTTCTTAAAAAAAAAATTCACCTATGCACCCACTAAATTCTTTCTAGCACTCATGATACATAATACCAGCAAAGATGCAATTTTACAGAGCAAGTTAAATGCAGGTCTCTAAAGAACCATTTCTCTTTTACAAACTGTCTACTTTAATCAAAGCGGAAAAATTCAACAAGGGCTCAATTTACACAAACTGTGTTTTTTTTTTTTGGTGGGGGGGGAATAGAGGGTGACAATTAGAAAAGAGTTGTATAACAAATATCATAAAAGCAGATGCTTGTCAGAATTGCAAAAAAGACAGATGGACTCAACAACAGTAAGGGACATCTGATACACTTATGTCTTCTGTTCTGTCCATGGATTTGCTCATGTAAATCAAGTCCCCCATATATTCATACAGGCCTAACTCTGGAATAGAGGGCTGCACAGCAATGCATTTACCAAGCATATCAGTGAATACCATTATTAAATTATATCTTGAGGAAACACATTCTTTCTTTATCTAAACTTCAACTTTAACACTAACCAAATAACCATTTGACCATTCTGGCCCCCAATAATTTTAACATACATCACTTCAGCTGTAAAGATAAGTGGGATGGATTAGCAGAAGGGGGGTGAGGTTAAAATGTAGAAAATTACAAAAAGGTGAACTGGTCATCAATGATTATTTCTATTTTCATTGGTTTGTTCAGGTGAATTTCTAGGTCAGTGTAAACTGATGTTCTTCTTCTTACATTGCATATTGGCTTTAATTGATATTGCTAATAAAAATAAGAAAAGAAACATACACCCTCAGTTCTCTCCAGCTACTTAAAACTATCCATTAAAAAGATGCTTTTAAGGTATGGTGTGACAGTCCATGTTAGGACTGCAGTACTTTACTTAAAAAAAAAAAGTTTGAAAATAGCTGTAGTATGACATTAGCCAGTCTTCTGTCTTCAGATGGTGAAATCCCTCTTGGATGGCATGGGTGCATGAAAAGAGATTCTGTGAAACGTGGGTATATGAAGGAATTGGTACTTCCACTAAAACATATACCAAAATGGTGAGCACTTTCATAGTATTACGGTGTGTTCTGATCATGACTTGCTGGCAATTATGCGGTGGCAGAATTTAACTTCAACTATGAAGCACAGAATAACAAAGATACCTAGTTTGTTTTTTTTTGGGGGGGGGGAGGTTGTTTTTGACTTACTGCCTTACTCCCTCCTAAGAGGTCTCAAAGTTGTTTACATGGGAAAGTAGTAAAACATTAACATATCACATTTAACACCCCAGTAAAGCAGGAAGTCCAGTTTTATGATGCCAAGGTCTCAGCTGGGGCTTGATGTTTCAAGTTATTCCCACATCATTTGGAGTACACAAATTGATAGAGAAGATCCTGTCACTCTGTTCCATAATCCTAACTCTCTGCTGGGTTATTGAGCAATGGGTGGGGGCACAGGAAGGAGGGGATAAAATGTAGAAAATTACAAAAATATTAACTGATGATCAGGGGATGACAACCTTTATGAACAAAGGGCTGCATAAATAACAGTACTACCCCTAGTAGGCCACACCATTATATTAAGTCAAAACTGGAAATGCACAGAGCTCCACAGACCTTCTGTGATAAATAAGTAAAACGTTAACTAAAAATGATGGAAACTGCTAGAGTAGTATTCTGAAAATACTTGCAAAACAGTAGTTAAAATTGTCAAAACTCTGGTTAAAGACATACTTCCCACAGTCTCGGGGGCTGCATAACATTCAATGGCAGGCTGCATTCAGCTCATGGGCTGCTGCAGGTTGCCCACCCCTGGGCTAGAAGAATAATATTTAGGTTCCAATCAAATAAAGATAACAGTGTTTTCAACAAACAATACTCAGGCAATAAAGAATTTCTACTTCTTTTACATTAATAGGGATACTCGAATCACTTGTACAACATGTGAACCCGTGGAGGGGTTACTACAAGGGAGCAACACCATGCAGCTAGCCCAGTGCGACAGGTTGGAAAGACTTTTTCACCACAGGAAAGTGTGAGCTCACCCATTTGACAAACAAATATAAAAGGAAAGAAACTTTTACTCTACCACTGCCAGTCTTCAAGACTTATGGGATTAGTACTTGGCTCTGGCTGACTCACTATGCAGCCTTAGAAATACTAGCAATTTTCTAGCTAAGAAAAGAAAAAAACAGTTCAGGGTCCCTACCTAACTACTGGAAGAGAGTATTTGCATATGCTCACACACTCTCTCATATGGCTTTTTATTTCTCACAGGTTCAAGATATTAAAAATATGAGCATTCTCTTGGGTTGGACTGGCTTCACACTGGCTCTGCTTTTCAGGCTGAACTTTCTTCTATGTTTAATCTTCAGCCAGGCAGTCTCTCTCTCTCCAGCTACCTATTCTCGTCTCTAATCCCCTACAGCAGGCTCTCAGCAGTGTCACATCCTTAATAAAATACTCAAAACTTGCTCCTGTGATCTATTCAGGCTCTACTGTGCTCTGAGCTCTATCTTAGCAGTCACTCAGTCTGGACTGTGTATCCGCAACTCTCTTGAACTCCCACTCTCCCCACTACAGGCACCCTCTTAGTTGGATTCTCTGCACCTTGGTCTCTTGCTGCTTTCACAGGCAGCAGATTCACTTAGCTGGGCTCTAGTCACCTCTCCAACAGCCCCAACAGCTCACACAGTTATGCAGTCTCTGTGCCAACTGATCTAGCCAACTTTCTACTCTGCTAGTCCTTCCAACTGGCTCTAGTAATTTTTTTTGCCTCTCTGGGGGACTCTTGGGTTCAGCATAACCTCTCCGATGCACTCTTCTCTGTAGCTCCTGGGTGACTGCCATTATCAGTTTTTGGTACCTCTTCTTTACATCAGGGGTTCCCAAATCTGTCCTGGGGAATCCCAGCCAATCAGAATCTCAGCATATCCACAATGAATAGGATTGAGATAGATATGCACATCAAGGAGGCGGTGCATGCAAATGGATCACATGGATATTCATTGTGGGTATTCTGAAAACATGACTAGCTGGGATTCTCCCAGCACAAATTTGGTAATCACTGTACATCTTCTGTCTGCTCTTCCTTCTGGACTTCTTGGCTTAAGCATATGGGTGCTCCTGCCTCGATTCCCTCCCCAGACCCCCACCAACAGTAGGAGTACTCCACAGGATTCTGGAGATTTTTTTCTTCTTCTTCTTCTTCTCTGCAGTTGTTGGGGGTTTTTTTTCCTTTCAAAAGCTGCTGCTGTTTGTTGTTGGCCTGCCAGTTCTACAAATCCTCCAATTCAGTGATTAAGTACTTTAAATATTTATGTTCTTTAGCACCAGGCTACATTAACATAACACAAGACAGCTGTATTAGTATGAATTGCATGTGTGCTTGGGATCCTTAGTATTCTCTATTTAGATAGATCCCCTTTGAAAATTATCTGCAAAGCAGAGTGCCCACATATTCTGTATCTGCTATTCCTGCAAGCAGTGAAACAGGAGCAAAAACCAGATACACATTTGAGAATCCAAATGTACACACATTGTTTACTATCTGGCCCAAAACGTGCCCCTCAGAAATGCTTGCACATAGTGAGAGGGTCAGTTTTCCACCAAGATAATTTAGTAATTAACCACTTGAAATTTATGCTCTAACAAGATAGTTTTCTAAGCCACTTCTATGGGCAAAACAGCATTTTACAAGCAGAAATAGGGATTTATAAATTTACCAGTGCTAGATGTGAGTAAAAGTATGTGCTAGCTTTTTAATGCAGTGGTTGCCAATCCTGGAGGCACCCCAGCCAGTCAGGTTTTCAGGATATCCACAATGAATATACATGACAGAGATTTGCATGCACTGCCTCCACTGCATGCAAATCTCTCTCATGAATATTCATTGTGAATATCCTGAAAACCTGACTAGCTGGGGTGCCTCCAGACCAGGTTTGGGAACCATTGTTTTAATAGTTTTACCATGAATAAGTATGTGTGTCGTTGGGGACAAAACTAGGGCAGAATGTGACCTTACATAACTATGTGCAGATGTGTTTAAAATTTGTTGGGACATTTGTGCATGCCTCAGAGCAAGTGTAAATGTTTATAGATACTTCATGAACAGGGGAGTTGGTGCCTTTTTTATAAAGTTCCCTTTACAACTTAAGCACATCTATCTCTCACACACAAGATAGGCACCTTGTGATAAACTTACCCTTCATGGTTTATTTTAAGTGATGCTATGTCCTCTTGTATTTATAGGTGATAACCATCAGTGGCTTGGATCCTTACATAAGCTTATCTGCTTTGACACAAATTTTAACTTTTAAAGGAAATTGCATACTTGCCATCAATGCTGAGTGCCATTTTTCACTCATAATGTGTGTTTCTTTAAAACTTGCTTTATGTTATTTTCTCCTGGTGCTTTGTTTCAAGTGGATTGAGAGTGAAGAGAACTGTATTAAGCTATATGAAACAGTGATGCATCACGGCGCTGATTACGCACAAGAATATAGCATTACTCCAAATTTTTGGAAGGAAGCAGTAATCAGACAAGCTGCTCCCATGTGTTCTCTGTAACATCACCCAACTTTAAACCTTCTCATAAAAGGTGACTAGTTATCCAGGCTTTAAATGGGTTCATGGTGATTAGAGGAGTGTGGTAGCCGTGTTAGTCCACTCTTAAGGTTATCAATAGAAATCAAACAAAATAAAACATGGAAAAGAAAATAAGATGATACCTTTTTTATTGGACATAACTTAATACATTTCTTGATTAGCTTTCGAAGGTTGCCCTTCTTCCTCAGATCGGAAATAAGCAAATGTGCTAGCTGACAGTGTATATAAGTGAAAACATTCAAGCATTACCTATGACAGTCTGACAGGGTGGGAGGAGGGGGGTGGGTAGGAAGTATGCATGGGGACATCAAAGCATATCATTGATATTCTAACAGGATGGGTGTGGATAGGTGAGGGGAGGGTGATCAACAGAGTCATACAGCTATATGGTTTATAATGGGCTAGGAACCCCAGATCCTTGTTAAGTCCTTTCTGTTGGGTGTTAAAATATTCAATCATTCTGACTTCAAAGGTCTTACGTTCTTGTATGGTTTTAAAGTTACCTTTCAGGATTCTCACTGTGAAGTCACTGGTACAGTGTCCTGGTCCTGTAAAATGTTGACCAACAGGCGTGGGAACCCTGCTGGCACCAGTATTGTTCATATGATGTCTATGTAAATTGAATCTTGTCTTAAGCATCTGGCCTGTTTCTCCAATATAGCATCCTTCATTACATTTTTTACACTGAATGATATATACCACATTGGAAGATGAGCAAGTGAAAGATCCCTTTATGTTGAATATCTTTCCTTTGTGGATGACTTTGGGGTCCTGTGAAATATTTTGGCATAGTTTGCAACTGGATAAATTACAGGGAAGTGTGCCCTTCTGTTCCTTTTCAGTCTGTGATGGAAGTTTACTTCTGATTGATTAGCTTGTGTTTTAAATTGGGTGGCTGTCGGAAGGCCAGTACTGGTGGGGATGGGAATATCTCTTTCAGTAATTCATCCTCCTGGAGTATAGGTTGTAGATCTCTTATGGTTTTCCTCAGTTTTTCCAGCTCTGGATTGTATGTCACTACAAGCAGGATTCTGTCTGTGGATTTTTTCTTTTTGTACTGTAGCAGATTCTCCCTGGGTGTTTTGAGGGAGGAGGCAATATTCATGGAGATTATTTTGGGGTTGTAGCCTGTTTGAAGGATTCAGTCAGGCTTTTAAGGTGTCTGTCTCTGTCCCCTGGGTCAGAGCAGATACAGTGGTATCTCAATCAGTGATGGCTGTATACAAACATCTATATACAAGAAACCCACAGACAGATGCAGCTACCTCCACAACTCCAGCTTCCATCCTTCACATACAAAAAGATCCATCATTTACAGCCAAGCCACAAGATACCACCGTATCTGCTCTGACCCAGGGGACAGAGACAGAAACCCGCTTGTAGTGACATACAATCCAGAGCTGGAAAAACTGAGGAAAATCATAAGTGATCTACAACCTATACTTCAGGAGGATGAATTACTGAAAGAGATATTCCCATCCCCACCAGTACTGGCCTTCCGACAGCCACCCAATTTAAAACACAAGCTAATCAGAAGTAAACTTCCATCACAGACTGAAAAGAAACAGAAGGGCACACTTCCCTGTAATTTATCCAGTTGCAAACTATGCCAAAATATATCACAGGACCCCAAAGTCATCCACAAAGGAAAGATATTCAACATAAAGGGATCTTTCACTTGCTCATCTTCCAATGTGGTATATATCATTCAGTGTAAAAAATGTAACAAAGGATGCTATATTGGAGAAACAGGCCAGATGCTTAAGACAAGATTCAATTTACATAGACATCATATGAACAATACTGGTGCCAGCAGGGTTCCCACGCCCGTTGGTCAACATTTTACAGGACCAGGACACTGTACCAGTGACTTCACAGTGAGAATCCTGAAAGGTAACTTTAAAACCATACAAGAACGTAAGACCTTTGAAGTCAGAATGATTGAATATTTTAACACCCAACAGAAAGGACTTAACAAGGATCTGGGGTTCCTAGCCCATTATAAACCATAAAGCTGTATGTCTCTGTTGATCACCCTCCCCTCACCTATCCACACCCATCCTGTTAGAATAGCAATGATATGCTTTGATGTCCCCATGCATACTTCCTACCCACCCCCCTCCTCCCACCCTATCAGACTGTCATAGTAATGCTTGAATGTTTTCACTTATATACACTGAGGCATATTTTCAAAGCACTTTGGGAGGCTAAGTTCCATAGGTTTCTATGGAACTTTGGGAGGCTAAGTGCCTTGAAAATGAGCCTGACTGTCAGCTAGCACATTTGCTTATTTCCGATCTGAGGAAGAAGGGCAACCTTCGAAAGCTAATCAAGAAATGTATTATGTCCAATAAAAAAGGTATTGTCTTATTTTCTTTTCCATGTTTTATTTTGTTTGATTTCTATTGATAACATGGTGATTAGACAAATCTTGGATTTTAGATAAGTAAACTGCATGATTGCTGTCACTAGATTGTTTGGTATTGCATTTGGTATTACAGGAACTTAAGAGCTTTGAAGTCAGAATGATTGAATATTTTGACACCCACCAGACAGGACTTAACAAAGATCTGGGTTTTCTAGCCCATTATAAACCATAAAATTGTACTGCTTTGTCACCCTCCTATCTCTATGCATATCTCCCTGTCCCTCATCCACCAGACTCTTCCTGTCTCTCACCTATCCACCTTCATCCTGGTAGACTGTCACTGAAATGCTTTGATGTTTCACTTATATATACTGTCATCTACCAACATTTGCTTATTTCCGATCTTACAAAGAAGGGCTACCTTCGAAAGCTAATCAAGAAATGTATTAAGTTATGTCCAATAAAAAAGGTATCATCTTATTTTCTTTTCCATGTTTTATTTTGTTTTATTTCTATTGATTACCTTTAAAAGTGGACTAACACAGCTACCACACCTCTCTACTTTGGTATTGTGGAAAATATGTGGCTGAAATGCTGAATAGTCTGGGTGTCAACTCAGGGTGTCAAGAGTATAGTATTGTTCTGAATTTTGAGAAGGACTTAGATTTGAAGCCACCTTACCTTACACCATACAATCTCACTGCTTGTTTCACTTATATAGACCCTTGGCCTAACTCCTTTGAACTGTATTCAATTAAAGTTACCCATTCTTCGGTTAATTTCACCCACAGCTCTTCTGATTTAGGTCTTTCTAATGATGGTTTCAATGTGTTAATTCAAAATATCTTTTTTGTGTCTCTGTGCCTTGTTGGTCTTGATTAGAATGTAAGATGTATAGCACTGCTGATGACTTGTAGTGTTATGGAAAAATAATTGCTACAAACTATTATCATGACTACCAGCTACATTCCTGCACCATTTACCTCACTTTGGAATATGCTATAATGACCATTAGTTAACTAAGACAATTACTGAGTGAATGCTCAGTGCCTTATAAACATGTTTTTGCTGTGTGTGTGTGTGTATATATATATATATATATATATATATATATATATATATATATCACACAAAGGGTGCAATTCTACTATAAAGTGGCACTTAGATGTAAGGAGCTGCAGCACTGGGAGAATTATTTTATAATGGCACCCAAGCACCCTAATTCCATTAAAAAATACTAGTGTAAACCCGAATCACCACATCAAAATGTAGGTACACCCACTCATACTGGGCCTATGGGAGGTGAAATTTACAGTATTCTATACTGTATGTGTAATACTAGGCATGCCCATGGGCCACGCCTATACGTACACCGCCTTACAATCGTGCATTATGCTATGTATGCATAACTTTAAAGAATAGCGCTTAGGGTACTTGCACAAGTGGCACTTTTTGTTGCACTTATGTGCACAAGGTGTGTATAACTGCAGGCATATAGTTACAGAATTGCCTTTCACATGCTTTCTGTTTCTGACCTCCAAGTCTGCAATCTATTTGTGGCATGTTCTATGTTCTAGCATACTGTGTTCATCATCTCCTACCTTGGTTGCAGCAAAGCCTTGTGGTATGTTGTATGTTCTAGCATACTGTGTTCATCATCTCCTACCTTGGTTACAGCAAAGCATATTGAGACTATAGTGTAGAATCTGTAGGAGGTAGAACTTTAAATGAAGAAAATACATTTCTGAAAGCAGATATAAATCATTATGCAGCCGGTTTCTTGAAGACTGATGTGAATTTTTGAAGAGGGTAAAATACAGTTCCTGGATAATTAATATAGATACGAGATTGGATGTGCATGTTATGTTTCATATCCATGACAGAGGATGATTTTGTTGTATGATTCACAATGAGCATGCCTTGTCTATCCCCTACCCTCTATACTGAGCAATTATGAGGTACCTGCAAATTCTGTTATAGGAAGGGGAGAGCGAAGAATGAAATAATGTCTATATCAGAAATTTTCATATAGCTACGTCAGAGCCAGGAAAAAGCACAAGATGTTATGTATTAGTGCAGCGGACTTTGATCCTGGGGAACTGGGTTCGATTCCCGCTGCAGCTCCTTGTGACTGTGGGCAAGTCACTTAACCCTCCATTGCCCCAGGTACAAAATAAGTACCTGTATATATGTAAACCACTTTGAATGCAGTTGCAAAATACCACAGAAAGGTGGTATATCAAGTCCCATTTCCCTTTCCCTATTATATAAAGTGATGTGGAAAAGATTTTCCCCTTTGCCTGATTTCCCCTATTATTGCATATGAATCACATGGATAGGTTTCTAATCTTTAAAGAGAACATATTAGACAAAGGGAATCCAAATAAATGCATTATAATTTTTAAATTATTATTTCATTTATTCAAGGAACAAAGTTACCTAACACCTATACCACCCATGTGAAAAAGTAATTGACCTCTTAGTCATTCAAATCAACCAACTGATCAAACTTAATTGACAATTAGATTCAGCTGATTAAACACAGCTAGGCTCGATTGCAGCCAGCCCTGTTGAATCTAAACCTCACTATGTATTGAGCCTTACCATGGGAATGAAGTAGTATCTAAAGAGTTTCTACATAAATGCTATACCAGGATCAAAGGAAGTTCCAGAAGAGATGAGAAAAAATATTGATGAAATACACCAATCTTGAAAGGATTACAAAGCTGTTTCTAAAGCTCTGGGACTCCACTGATCCACAGTGAGACATTATCTCCAAATGAATATGACTCGGAACAGTGATGAATCTTCCCAGGAATGACCAGTTGCAAAAATTACTCCAAGGGCATAGGGTGTCTCAAGTTAAACATAGATGAGTAAAAAGAATACAAGCTGGAAGAAAATTAACCTTCAAAATGCATTCTTGTTCTGAGACCTCAATAGCTATGGTACAGAATATAATCTTGATATTGTGAAAATTTGGATTTCCTTTCTTTTCTTGGATTTAATCCTCCTGTTAGCTTTTGAGATCCCGATAAAACATGAAAAAGAGTTTTTAAAAAAAGCATTATTTATCGCTTTCCCAAACAGTAAAATTAGGAGGCAGCAACCCTCTTGTAGGCGCATAAAAATGGCTGAAACATATATTAAACCAAAGCAAATTCCTCTAGTTTGGTCATGTGGGCTTTCAATCAAATACTTAATCCATTCCAGGAGTTCTTTTCATATCACTATATAGGATATAAAAGAAAATTTATAATTTCGCTATGCCCTGAGGTATGTCCAGAATTGCAGCAAAAATACAAGCATAAAAGGCCCAATTTTGGATGAGTTCAAAGAAACTCAATATTTAAGCTTTTATTCCAGGAGAAGCTCTAAATCCCTTACTTTTCTGCAGTTTCTTACATGTGGCAACTCAATTAACCAGGTGACTGTAGAGGTGGAAAAATGAGGGCATCATCCACTTCAACTTCCATGCCAAATCTCATAGGAAGTGAAGAGTTAATAAATCCCACATTAAGCTCCGACGACAAAAATCTCTAGGAGGTAGAGAGCAGGATGCAGCCAAGACAATGAAGGTATCCACCTGGGACACAGTAAAAGAGTAAAGGATAATTTTTCTAAATCACCTTCTTAAATATTTTAACAGCTAGCCTTGTCAATCTGACAATGGTATAGAATGAGAACTTTATACTGTGTTTCACACAGAGGAATCAAATTAAATGACCAGGTAAGATGCAGACAAGAACTGCCTAATGTGCAGAAGAGACCAGAAATGGATGTGACTATCCACTAGTTCTTGCAGACCTTGAAAACAAACATTTAGCACACCAGCATTCTGCATGGTTTTGCAGATCAGACACACTTGGATCGATATCCAAAAGCACATATATGGTTAGCCTTGCCACTTGCCACATAGGTGATTTTAAGAAAAACATTCTAGGCCACGTCAATGGATAATATTAGATAAATAGGGGTGAGACATCAGAGGCTGCTGAGCTCATTGCAGGCATTTCCATGGTTGGCTATTCCTTAGAGTGATATCAGTGAGAGGTCTTGCCTCAAACTACATATTGCTGCTGCCGCAGAATGTGGACATAGGCACTTGACCAAAGGGCATGACCCTGCTCTTCTTTCTTTCATACGAAATCATAAGGCTAGAAGGAGCAAGACTATTCAGATAAGTGAAACTAATTTTGTGCCCAGGATCATCAAAGCACAGTGAATATTGCTCCTTCCTTAGAGTTATCACTTTCCTCGGGAAATCGAACCCAGCCCATTCAACGTGCTTTACTATGGGAGATGACGAGTTCATCCCTTTTGGGGGAGGGGGGGGGGAGGACAGTCTCCTGGAGCTAGTATTGATCAGCATTTTTGGTGAGCAGAGTGGTTGCCGACCATTTGGCTCATGTTGTGGTTTAATTTATACCCTTTAGAAATGTAGCAAATATTTCAATTGCTTCACTTTAGCACTGTCTTTTCTATTGGATTGTATACTTATACAGCAGTACATTCAAGACTACATGTGTAGACTCCTGATGCAAGCCCTGTAGCCGAAACACAGCTGTGTTGAGTCATTTGAAGGACTGGAATAGACATTCTTGTGTTCTTCATTTGCCTCCACTGTGGTATCTTTCTGTTTGACAGTGGAGTTTGGTTCTTCTGTGTTTTCCTGGGATTGCACACATCTTATATTCAATGACACACTTTCTCATACAGATGTAACATAGTTACATAGTAGATGACGGCAGAAAAAGACCTACACGGTCCATCCAGTCTGCCCAACAAGATAACTCATATGTGCTACTTTTTTTGTATACCCTACTTTGATTTGTACCTGTGCTCTTCAGGGCACAGAGCGTATAAGTCTGCCCAGCACTATCCCCGCCTCCCAACACTGGCTCTGGCATAAACCGTATAAGTATGCCCAGCAGTATCCCCGCCTCCCAACCACCAGCCCCGCCTCCCGCCACCGGCTCTGGCACAGACCGTATAATTCTGCCCAGCACTATCCCTGCCTCCCACCACCGGCTCTGGCACAGATCTTATAAGTCTGCCCAGCACTATCCCCGCCTCCCAACCACCAGGCCCGTCTCCCACCACCGGCTCTGGCACAGACCGAATAAGTCTGCCCAGCACTATCCCTGCCTCCCAACCACCAGCCCCGCCTCCCACCACCGGCTCTGCCACCCGATCTCGCCTAAGCTCCTGAGGATCCATTCCTTCTGCACAGGAAGAAGGAATGGATCCTCTGGAGCTTAGTAGCTGTTGATATTCTTGAGAGCAAGCATAATCAATCAAGCTCACCTATAAACATCTAGCCCTAATACTAAATGCCACAAATGCATCAGAAATGTTCAACACATTCTACCAACATATTTTTTTCTCACATACTTGAAAATAACAATACAGAAAGCAAATAGTAAACTACAGCCAGGAAAACACACACACAAGTACAGTATAATGAAATGACTAATTCTCCCTTTCTTTCTCCAACTGTAAGAGCGTTTCCTGATGTAGAAAAGGCTACACAAAGGCAGAATAAGCAGTTTTTGTTGTTATGTCCTAGAGTTCTAGATATAGGGACATTCTTTTTCTTATATTTCCCTGTAAGTGTATGATCAAGCACCATGGTAATATCTATATATTTATTTTATCCTTCTCGGTTAGTAACGTTTCTGAGTAATAAATTGGTTGAGAAGGGAACTTCTCATCATGGGCCAATAGTAGAAGCATGAGGGAGATATAGCCTGGGTCTGTCCGTCTTAAAGGAATACAGTAAGAGTACCCTCCCCTTAGGATAGTTACCATATTATTGGTATAGCTTTTTGGCAATACCACATTTCTGAGATTGTTTGAGATCTTGGAATCCTATATATGGTGGACTTGAGATTGTTGGAAGTGATTGTTTTGTTCCCTGTGTGATTTGTTGTAGTTCTGGGAGGTTTTTCCAACTGATTTCTGTAAGGAGCGGTTCTTATTAAAAAATTTTAAATTTCAAGACAAGTAAAATTAAAAAAAGAAATGACATTAAGAGATAATTTGGCTTGATACATCATATATTCATCCAAGTATACTAAAAGTAAGGAAGGATACAGGTATTGAAATAATTCCAAGAAAGCAGAAAACAAGTTGTACTTCTTAAGCTAGCTCTAACTTCTACTCTTATTAGAAAAAAAGACTGTTTCCCTCAGGCACTTTTTAAACAAATACATTACCACAGAAGGGATAAAGTATCTTGTAGTATCTAGTTCACAGACTTCAATGTTGTGATGCAACAGGACGGGAGGCATCAGAGCACTGCAACTTATAAGGAAGGAGTGAGAGAAGTCATAAGACTTCTGAAATTAAGGGGTCAAAGAACCAACTAAAATGTGCTCTTGCCTTATTATCATAGGCAATAGAGGTCCTAGTCTTATTGCTCGATTATTATATTCCATAAACTTCTCATAGTATTTTCAGTCATAAATGAACATTCTCGATTATTTTTATTCATAGTCATTTTCTCATTTATGTATTTTCCTTTACTAGTTCCAACTCATGCTCTGCCAACCCTTTAACCATTAGTTTCCAAACCATAGTTCATTCTGACTTAATTATGCTTTCTTTGTGACTCATTGTCAAGACAATCAATTTTACAACTAGCTTTGGAGACATATCACTTTGTAAAAGTTAGACCTCCACACTATTTAAGTGAGGTTGCCCTGTGACTTACTGGTCATATATTGACAGTATATCCTGGATAAAAATATTTGTTTATATATTTAATTACTGCACAATAAAAATGCACTGGGTCTTAAGATGATTCTTGTTTGCGTCGACTTTGTACTGTCTGGTTCCTGAAAGAAACCCCCCCCCCCCCCCCCCGGAAGGACCCTTTAAATAGGATGTCAAATTAACTCCCAGTATATCGGAATTCCATTCAACACCCTTCAGTTGCTCTAATAATGCTTCAGGCAGCATATCATTTAGGAACAATGCCTAATTTAATTCCTGTGGTCACAGTAGTAGAGCATTATGAAACAGGCGCCAAATCTTTAGATGAGTGACATTACCATGCCAAGTCAATCACTGGTCTCTCTTCTCTATGCATTTCCTAGGTTCTCCCATCTTACCTTTCCAACTCAGCAATCTTCTTATCCTTGTCATTCTTCTCATTCTCCATTTCTTTCAGAATTTCCAAGAGACGATCCACCTCAGTCTGAGCTTTACTAGATTCTTCTCGATACCTGGCCACCTCCTTCTCAAGCTGCTGGATTCGGTCACTTAGTTCTGGGCTAGCCCTTGCTTCCAGTGTGGCTTCCTCAGCCTATAAAAAGAGAAAACATTCTGGATGAGACAAAATAATCTAAAAAAAATTGTTAATAAGCATTGTCCAGAATGACCCATGCTATTAAGAGCGAACAGTCTAATTTTCAGAAGTCAGTATTGAACAGAGTGTGCTGTATAAAGGATTCTTCTACACTGAAAATTAGAGAACAGTAGTTTTCCTATCAAAAATAAAGATGGCCACATATAATGATTCTGCCAGACTAGTGATTTTAACATTAATGATGCTAAAGATTTAAGTTTGCACCAGGTAACTCAAAGGACTACTGCTGTTCAAAGTCTTCTTTTTTCTCTTACTTATTAGTATTACAATTGAAGCTAAGAAGCTGAATTGTTCAACCTTTGTTAAATGAACTATTGCACTTTTATATTATCACAGCTAGAAGCATAGCTTAATCACAACAATTGTGAGAAAATGCACTTGGACAATAAAAACAATGTTAATTGAACAGTTGTTCTATTATATTATAGAAAACTCATAACAAACACATTTTTTTAAGATACTAACCGAGAGAAAAAAAAGGCTTCGGCAGTCAGAAGTTAGTAATGCAACTGTGGTTAAACTTCATCATATTCATACACATTGTTTACTAAGGTGCGCTAGCAATGTTAGTGCGTGCAAAAACCTAGCGCGCGCTATGTAGACACCCATAGGGCGGGAAGAATATGATACACTTAAACTGAATCGCGAATTAAATTTCAAAATGTTTCCCCTGAGAAAGTCTGCCAGAGGGTGAAATGGGTCACCGTTGGGATTTTTCATATTTTCACAAGCCATTGAAAAGCTGTTGAAAGCTTAGGGCCCTGTTTACTAAGCCATGCTAGCATTTTTAATGCATGTGCTAAGCATTGGTGAACACTAACCATGTAGAGGCATTTAATATTCCTCTGGGCGTTTACACGGTTAGCACGGTAATTTTTAGCATGCGCTAAAAACGCTAGTGCACCTTAGTAAACACTTAGGGCCCTAAGTGTTTCCAGTGTTCTCTATGCTGCATGACTATGAAGACAGCGATTTGTAATATAACCTTCGTAAAAAAAAGTGGTATTTTTTAACTTTGAAAATGACATTGATATAAAAAAAAAGAGGTTTTTGGCTGATGATTAGTCTATGCCCGAAGGAACTGCAACATGTATGAATGTGGTGAAGTTTAACTATCATTGCAATGTTAACTTCTGCCTGCTGAAGCCTTTTTTTCCTCTCAGTTCGGATCTGTAAAAATTTGTTATGAGTTTTCTACTATATAATGGAATAATTCTTCAATGAACATTGTTTTTATTGTCCCAGTGCATTTTCTCACAATTGTTGTGATTAAGCTGTGCTTCTAGCTGTGAGAATTAGTTCTTTTGAGTATTTGCATTGACTTTTTATATTATGATATTGCTGGTTCATTTGCCTTGTGACCACCAGAACAGGAACAATGTTTAGGAATAACTTCTACTGACTTTTTCTCAAACTGTTCAAAATCTGACTTAAGGGACTCTCAGGGGAAAACCCCCCACAACTGATACTGACCAACCACTCAAGAAACACATAAGGAGCAATGTGTTTGCTGCATTCATGACCAAGTTTACATGCTAAGAAATATGAAGCACAGAAAAAACAAGGCTTTGTGCTACTTTAATGCATCATTCCTAGAGGAATTTCTCCACTAGTAATATTCCACAGATTATTGATACAAAAGTGCAAACAGGTCAAAGAAAGGTCATGGACTGTTTCATTAGGGGAAGGATTAAGGCAACTATGAAATGTAAAAAAAAAAACAAAAAAACAAAAAAAACCTTACTGAAGACTTCCTGTGGCATCACTGCACTGAATGGCCACCTGATCAGTAAGCTCTACAAATGACTCCAATTAAATAACCCTAGCCCCCAATCTGTGAGTCCATGAGTAATCTGGGGAAGTGCTCCAGGTTAAACCAGCATGATGCACTGCTGACTACAAAGTGGTGGCTGAGTAATTTAAAAGTATTTGTGCACATCAAGCCAAGATTGAAGAAAAATGTTATCTCAAAATAATGCAGGCAGACATAGGAGCCACAGGCACTGATCAGCAGAAGTAATACAATACACCACTGCAAGGAGAGAGTCCTTATGGCTTCCCAGGCTGCTCAGAACAGTTGCAAAGTGAGCTCTCTAGTGTAAACATGGACAAACCGGTCTACTGGAATTGTATTCTGAGATATCTAAGATGGGCTGTCAGGTGGATAGAATGAAAAACAAGCTGGAGGACTGGACAGAGAACAAGGAAACATTAAAAGTGAAAGTGTTTATCAGATCTGTTACCATTTCAAGGTAATACGGACTTCACCCCAGAACTTGAGGATGTGGTTTTTCTTCAATGGGGCACCACACGAGTTGCATTGATAGAGCATCTATGGTCCGAAAATGGACAATTACTGCGGTCGGCAGAGCTGAGACAGGGGATCTGAATACCACAGGAGGAAAGACTAGCACATATACAAATTCAGGATTATATTGTGCTCCCTGGGAGGGGATACCCCATTTAGGTAGGAAACTTAGCGAGTTCTTTACAGTCTCCCTGGAAGATATTAATCTGAAAACTCCACAGACTCCTATTAGAGAAGGAAAAAACAAGGAATTTAAATGAGCTGAAGGACAGGGGAGGAAGATATCTTGGCCTTTATTTTGCTTGTTAACACATATCTCACAACTGATAAACGGATCAGACCAGAGAAAATATCAGTTTTGTATCATTCACAGAGCCTACTTACCTCAGGTACAATCTCAGAAGGTGGGGAAAATCTAAACCAAAAACGCAACACAGCAGACAATACTGCAAGGCCATAACAAAATACTTGGCTGATAACTGCATAGACATTTCGTGTTGATTCTAAGAGGATACTTTTGGATAAAGTGGTAGCTTTAGGGGGTCTGCGGACAAGGTGCATGACTTTTTATTCAAAAAGCGCATTGTGGGTAAGAAACGTTTGATGCATTATTGGCTGGAGAAGAAGCACCTTCTTATTGGTGCTGGAGAAACAAAATGACTTATGGTGCTGGAGCAACAAGAGGTCAAAGCAACACCAAGGCAGAAGGCAGAATTTTGATGATCTGGCAAGATTACATCCAATCCCATTCCCCTAAGAGCATGTAGCCTTGTTTGGAATAAAATGGTACTTGGGTGAGATTAGAGAAATGGAGTAATTTCTAATTTCACTAACAGTAGCATGATTATGCGAAGATGGGAAGCAGGGTTGGGGAGAGGAAGGACAAGAGAATGGAGGGTAGGATTTAGTGGAGTGTATGTAGTGGTGGTCTCCTTGCTATGTCTGGTGGTTTAAAAGAACACCCCCCCCCCCTTAGGCAGTAATGGTACCTTGATGTGTTTTGGGAGAAGGATAGGCTAGAGGAACTACAGGTGGAAAAAGAGGAGTAGTGAGGAAGAGGGGGGGAATTAATGGAGAAAATGAAATGATGGTGTAATTTGTCATGTGGTGGTTGTATTAGATTTATTTTTGTAGTGCTTACCTCATGTGTCAGTCGATGCTGCTTTAGCACTACAGCTGACTTAAATATGTACCAATAAAGATGTAAAGTAAAAATGAGAGCGAACGAGCTGCAATAGTACAAAGACCTTCTTTTGAAGTTGGAGAACCATTTCCAATATATTAAGTGTGAGGGCTGCAAGTTGAAAATATGCAGCCCTATGACAGTTGGTCAGGCATACATTTCACAAGATCTTATGAAAGAGGGGTGAAAATTTTAAACCAGAAATGAAAATAGATTGGCCCCAAATCTGACAGTCAGCCTAGAGATATGGTTGTTTATCTCCATGGATATGTGGTGAGGGAGTGGATCCTACAGGCAGCCCAGAGAGTGAACTAGGTGGAGTGGCAAAATGCTCAGCTTGAAATATTTCAAGATAGATGAAGGCAAGAATATAAGGAAGCCATAGAAAGGCTCCGAGTAGAGAACTCCAGTTACAGATGACTACCCAATTGGCCTTGCTTTTACAGTAAAGGGGAAAACCTATAGGGCCTGGATTGTTTAAGAGGTGCAGGAAGCACAGGAGAAGCTGGGGCACAATAACCAGCAAGACATCAGGGAATGGCAAGGCTCTGTGAAAACATAGTGTGTCCCATCCTAGACCTAAGGGCTCTGAACAAATTCCTAGTCTGAGAAAAGTTTAGGATGGTTTCCCTGGGCACCCTTCTCCCAATGATTCAGGAAAATGACTGGCTATGCTCTCTGGACTTACAGGATGCATATTCTCACATCCTGATACTTTCATCCCACCGGAAATATCTGATTTTGGATGGAAACACATCACTTTCAGTACCGCGTGTTGCCATTTGGCTTCATCTCAGCTCCCAGGGTCTTCATCAAATGTCTAGCGGTAGTTGCAGCATCGCTATGCAGACTGGGAGTCCATGTGTTCCCTTGTCTCAACAATTGGCTGGTGAAGAGCACTTCTTCGGATGGAGCTCAAGAGTCCATGCGAATGACTATTCGGGTGCTCTAACTACTAGGGTTTATTTACTTTATCCCCCGCCTTGTCTAGTAACTGGAATTCATAGGAGCCCTGCTCAATACACTGAAGGTTCGAGCTTACCTTCCGGAGACAAGAGCAGACACTCTTGTCGCACTCGCTTCCAAATTGCAAGCCTTTCAGCAGGTCACAGCTCAGCATATGTCAAGATTATTGAGCCACATGGCTTCCACAGTGTATGTTACACCCATGACACATCTTCACATGAGAAGCTCAAAGCACCCTGGCTTCTCAGTAGTATCAAGCCATGGGGGAGCCTGGAAGATGTCACTTCAAGAGTCCCTGGAGCTTGTATGCTCCCTTCAATGGTGGACCATTCAATCCAATTTGACTCTGGGACTTCCATTCCAAATTCCCCAGCCACAAAAAATGCTGACAACGGACACATCTCTCCTGGGATGGGGGGCTCAAGTAGATGGGCTTCACACCCAAGGTGTTTGGTCCACCCAGGAAACAAATCTTCACATCAATCTCCTGGAGCTCCGGGCGATCTGGAACACTCTAAAGGCTTTCAGAGATTGGGTGTCTCATCAAATTGTACTCATCCAAACAGATAATCAGGTTGCAATGTATTACATAGTAACATAGTAGATGACGGCAGAAAAAGACCTGCATGGTCCATCCAGTCTGCCCAACAAGATAAACTCATATGTGTATACCTTACCTTGATTTGTACCTGCCTTTTTCAGGGCACAGACCGTACAAGTCTGCTCAGCAGTATTTCCCGCCTCCCAACCACCAGTCCCGCCTCCCATCACCGGCTCTGGTACAGACCGTATAAGTCTGCCCTCCACTATCCTCGCCTCCCAACCACCAACCTCTCTTCCCCCACCTGCTCCGCCACCCAATTTCGGCTAAGCTTCTGAGGATCCATTAATACTGCACAGGATTCCTTTATGCATATCCCACACATGTTTGAATTCCGTTACCGTTTTCATCTCCACCACCTCCCACGGGAGGGCATTCCAAGCATCCACCACCCTCTCCGTGAAAAAATACTTCCTGACATCTTTTTTGAGTCTGCCCCCCTTCAATCTCATTTCATGTCCTCTCGTTCTACCGCCTTCCCATCTCCGGAAAAGATTTTTTTGCGGATTACACCAACAAGAAGGGGGGGCACTGGATCACACCTTCTGGGTCAGGAGGCCATCCGGATATAACACTGGGCTCGACAGCATGTCATGTTCCTTCGAGCCACTTATCTGGTGCACAAAAACAATACCCTGGCCGAAAGACTGAGCAGGATAATGCAACCACACGAGTGGCCTCTCATATGGGCATAACCCGCAAGATCTTCCAAGAATGGGGCACCCCCTCGGTAGATCTTTTTACCATTCAGATCAATCACAAGGTACCTCAGTTCTGTCCCAGGCTTGCTAACATTCTTTCCTTGACCTCATGCCCATCCTGGTGAAAGCTGCTTGCACACCTTGGATTGCAAGAGAGCACTGGCCTATTACATGGAGCAGTCAAGGCCCCACAGAAAGTCCCCCCAACTTTTTGTTTCTTTTGATCCCAACAGGATGGGGGTCGCCATCGGGAACAGCACCATTTCTAACTAGCTGGCAGACTGCATTTCCTTCACTTATGGCCAGGCTGGGCTGGCCCTAGAGGGTCATTTCATGGCTCATAATGTCAGAGCTATGGTTGCATTGGTAGCCCACTTGAGGTGAGTCTCCACTGAAGAAATCTGCAAGACTGCGACATGGTCTTCAGTCCACATATTCACATCTCATTACTGCATGGAGCAGGATACCCGACACGACAGTCAGTTTGAGCAGACAGCGTTGCAGAATCTGTTTGGGGTCTAGAATCCAACTCCACCCTCCTAGGCTCATTTTATTCTGTTCCAGGCTGCACTCTCATTCAGATTGTATATAGTTTCAGGTTAATCTATGTTATGGCCTCGCTGTTGCAAGGTCCAATTGTCCAATGTTTGTTGTTTTTGGTGAGCCTGGATGCTAGGGATTCCCCACTCATGAGATTAAATAAGCGAAGGTATTTACCTGTAGCAGATGTTCTCCGAGGACAGCAGGCTTTATATTCTCACAATCCCTCCTACCTCCCCTTGGAGTTATCTCCTCTGTTATTTTTACTTTATTCTTGCTGTAGTATTAAACTAAGGAGACCACGTTCTTGTGATGGACAGGAAGGCACTCGCGCATGCGAGATGGAGCGTGTCTCACGCTTCACAAAAGCTTCACTTATACTTTTTATAAGTCCCGGACTGGGCCCCACACTTGTGAGAATATAAAGCCTACTGTCCTCAGAGAACACCTGCTACAGTTAAGTGTTGTTCCTTGATAAGCAGTGGCACTATGACAGAAGCAGCTCGACACTGTGTGAAAACGATGTGTTAATATACATATGCATATTCTGATGTTTGAATGTTCTATGGAGTTATTCATCACTTCCCTGCTCCAATTACATCTGAATAAACCTCATATGACAAATAAAGAGGAGGAAAGACAGGAAGGAGCACATCTTGAGTTTAGTAAATTGTTTTACTGTTTAAGAAATGAAAGTGCAAAAAATAAAATTCAAACATGTAAAATGGAGGAAACCTGATGTTTTCAATCACATAAAGTGACCTGACAGGATAGGTCAGACTTATTATAAGGCTCTAAAAACTTATAACATTGATACTGAATAGTTAAAAACTTTCATTAAAGAAATATGTTTTATGGTAAAAGTGAGACACTCCAAGATCTGTAATGTTGCCTAGAACAACATTTCACAGCAGGTTTAAATTACTTGTCCTAAGGTGTGGATTTTTAAGATAATACATACCCTGATACAACACAGTAGAACAGATTATTCAGGTTACAATAAAGTATACCCACACACTGAATTTATTAAGTCTGAGAAAGTGCAAGGTGGTCTAATATAGGAGGAGTAGCCTAATGGTTAGTGCAGTGGGCTAAGAACCCGGGGAACTGAGTTTGATTCCCACTGCAGCTCCTTGTGACCCTGGGCAAGTCACTTAACCCTCCAATGCCCCAGGTAAAACACAGATTGTCAGCACACTAGGGACAGAAAAAGTACCTGCATATAGTATATATAAACTGATTTGGTTGAAAAATGCCAGTACCTCTGTGGGGCAACACTTTACAAACCAGAACACTGTACCAGTGATTTTATGGTAAGAATCCTAAAAGGGAACTTTAAAACAATACAAGAATGTAAGACCTTTGAAGTCAGAATGATTAAATATTTTGACACCCACCAGACAGGACTTCACAAAGATCTGGGTTTTCTAGCCCATTATAAACCATAAAACTGTACTGCTTTGTCACCCTCCTATCTCCATGCATATCTCCCCACAACTCATCCACCCGACTCTCCCTGTCTCACCTACCCACCTTCATCCTGTTAGACTGTCACTGAAATGCTTTGATGTTTCACTTATATATACTGTCATCTACCAACATTTGCTTATTTCCGATCTGACGAAGAAGGGCAACCTTCGAGAGCTAATCAAAGCTAATTAAGTTATGTCCAATAGAAAAGGTATCATCTTATTTTCTTTTCCATATTTTAATTTATTTCTATTGATTACCTTTAAAAGTGGACTAACATGGCTACCACATCACTCTACTCGTTGTACCCACAGAAAGGCACCCTACCCTTAAAACAATTCATCACTCTTCATGTTATTGAAAATCTCACTTCTGCAGCGGTTCACATGCTATATTTTAATTTTCTGTTAAATCTCAGTAATGTATGTAATGTAAGCCACATTGAACCGGAGTATACCAAATATAATTAATTTCTCTTCCTGTAATATAAAATCTTATTTAGCTTCTCTAGCGATTCACATGATGTATCGTAATGTCAGTTAACTTCTATTATATATTTCTCAAAAATATTTATTATGTAAGCCACATTAAACAGGAGTATACTCTCTGGATAATGTGGGATATAAACGACATAAATAAATACATACATAAATAAATAAATAGATGAGAATTTTCCAGCCAAGCAGTATTCACTTAAGTGCACACCTAGATACGATAGCATATACTTTACTGGTGGGCATTTATATGGATGGAGGGCAGAGCATGGACAGGGTGCATAATTACACACAAATTTTAAAATTTTATAATCTATACATGGTCTTTTGCAATCTAGCTGCAAGCATTTATACTAGCTCTATGGCTCGTATCAGTGTTCACACAAGGCTGGTCCTGCCACAAGACAGACTACATAACTGTGAAGGCAACAGCATTACAGGTGTGCAGTATCTCATCTCCCCCTTTTCCCTTCCTACCGCTGCTGCCTCACCCACTGCCCTCCCTTTTCTGAAGCCAAAGAGATCAACGGATTCAGCACTGGTGTGGGGCCTTGAAACACAGTCTACACTCAAATATTGTCAAGAGAAAGGTCAGTGTCAGAGGGGAGTGGGACATCTAATCTCCTAAGGCCCTCCCTGACACAAAGCCCCTCTCTCAGTTTCCAAAGCCCATATATGGAAGACTGATCTCCTAGCAATAGTACTGCAAGACTATCACTAGGGGTCAGAAGCACCATTTTGGAATCCAAAGCCAGATGAGGAAGGGGACTACTCCTGCCCCATTCCAGTAGCCCACCAGGAATGACCCTCATGTAAGTCCCTGGGGTGATAAGTATGTCCTAGGGGGTGAGCAGAGGGTTAGCTTTGGAAACTGTGGAAAGGGCTTGGGGGCTCAGATCAGGAGAGTGGAGAAATCAGATTGTGGGGATTTGGGGGAAGAATCCTTATTAGGACCCTGGCTATGCTACCAGACTGACAGTACTACTACTACTACTAGCGCAGCTGCATTTACTGGCACCATTTTGAGGTAACATTAAATGCAGCCACACTGTCAGCAGAAGTGACAGCTAGCACGCAGTTCTGCTCTGCATGAAAGCTGTCACTGCCGGTCACTCCTCTGACCTGCCCCAGCCACACGCAGTTCCCACTCTCACTCTCTCCTATATATATATATATATATATATATATATATATATATATATACACACACACACACATATATATACATACACACACATATATACATACATATGCATACACAGTGCACTCCATTTAAGTGCACGTCGGATAAGCGCATGCTCTGTTTAACTGCATGCCGTACTTCAGTCCCGTTTTTGGCACCATCAATTTCTATGGGGACAAACTTCGGTTTAGCACACAACTGATAACTGCAAGATTTGCTTATATGCATGGTTCAAGACCACTCCTCTGCAGGAAAATCTCCACATAAGCGTGCGCACGGAATATGGAAGCCGATTGGCGCGTGACAACCAACAGAGATTTCAAATTTACCACCCCTTTAACTGCCACAGGCAAAATAAGCGAAAGAATGTTGTTAGAGTGTACACTGGGATTGTCGTTGTTGCGGCGGAACTGTAAGACTTTAACACTGGCTGAGCGAATAGAAGTTCTTAAAAAATTAGAAAATAAACAAAGTCAAGCATCTATTGCTAAAGAATATGGTGTCAATCCCAGTCATATTTCACATGTCTTGAAGCAGAAAGACCAGCTTCTAGAAGACTGGCAAAGCAATACAAATCCACAACGGAAACGAAAACGGGTGGGAAAAGCTGAGGAGAAAGCTTATGGAGAAAGCTAACCAGCTTGCTGAAAGTCTTGGACTAACTGAATTCAAAGCCACTGTTGGATGGATGGAAAGATGGAAGATTCAAGAAACAGCATGGTGAGAAACAAGACACTGATGACTTTGGTGCTGAAAATTGGATTGTTTCAGTTCTTCTTACCATCTTTTTTTTTTTTTTTTAAATATCTTTATTATTAGAAGAAAAGACATGTAACATTTGAACATCACATTTCGGCTCAATGAAGCCAACTATTTCCAATATTTCCAATATCTAGCAGCCGATAATAACCTATAAATACAATGAATACATTGACTACATGTGTCAGCTAACAAACCTTGTTGTATAACCTTAACATAATACAACTATCAAAATGAGGCCATTTTAAACATAAATGTATCTCCTCTCCCCTTCCCTCTAACTTTTTAGTTTATACCCGTCTAACCCCCAACCAGTGGTGGACTAGAATGCTGCAGATGGCTAGATGGGAAACGGAACGCAGTAAGTCCACTGGAGGGAGAGGTCAGGCATATGGTTCTTTATGGAAGCTGTTTGAGGTACTGTATTCTTCTTACCATCTTGAACGAGTTTGCACCTCGTGACATTTTCAATGCTGACGAAAATGGTCTCTACTGGCGAGCGATTCCTGATGGAACACTTGCATTCAAACATGCCGAAACTACTGGAGGTAAAACGTCGAAGGACTGACTGACGATCCTCCTTTGCTGCAATATGGATGGGAGTGAGAAGTTGGAACCCCTCATCATTGGAAAGAGCAAACAGCCCTGTTGCTTCAAGAAAGTTAAGTGACTTTCTGTGTCATACGAGGCTAATGCAAATTCATAGATGACTGGGGAAATTTGGAAGCAGTGGCTAAAGAAGCTAGACACTAGAATGCAGGCACAAAAGCGTCAGATTTTGCTGCTTTGTGAGAATTGTGCTGCACACAGGGATGATGACTGGCTGTCTAACGTCAACCTATGGATCAGGGCATAATATCCAATTTCAAACAACATTATCGGGCTCTTGTGCTACGTTGTCTGATGAGCGTTATGGATGACCAGACTGGAAAGGATAAACGTGCTGTTGAACTGGCTCGTAATCTATCACTGTTGGATTCCCTACATATGCAGGCAACCACTGTGAACTGCTACAAGCGGGCAAGCTTTGTTAAGGATGTGGAGAAAGACGAAACAGATGCAGCTGTTGCAAACGCGTCAGATGAACAGGTTATTGACATCTCAGCCGGTGTTACTGAAGAGGAGTTTCATCGCTACATAGCTGTTGATTACGATCTACAAACAGCTGACGACAGTGCTGATGTTGAGATACGCGCCTACATGCAGGCAACAACGGCTGATGATGAAACAGAAGATGAAATGAGCAGCGAGGCACATGCTGACGAAATTCAACAAACTCCTCGTCACTTTTGCAAGAGCACTGGAGAATCTGAAAGTGCTGGCAGAGAATTCCAAAGCACAGGAACCGCTGGTACAAGAGGCGAATCGGAATGTGGAGATATGCTTCAGTGAGATTTAAGGCCATCAAAACCTCTCCATACCGTACCGCTACTATGACTGACTGCAGTGTTTCCATAAGAAAGGAGAAGACCTTAAACGCCCAATTGACTGCCTTGAGGTCTAAAATGGGTCTGAAAGAGCCTTCCTTTTTGGGAACGATGAAATAAATGGAATAGCGTCTCTGCCTGAGCTCCATCGGGGGAACTGGACAAATAGCCTGGAGGTTAAGAAGCCTTTCCAGAGTGCCCTGGACGATGCCCATTTTGAGACAAGACCGACAAGGGGACTCCAGAAAAGCATCTGATAGAGGGTGTGCAAATTCTAAGGCGTACCCTTCTCGAATAACCTCCAGAACCCACTGGTCAGAGGTGATTTGGGCCCACTTCCAGTAAAACTGTGCCAAATGTGCTCCCAAAGGCTCTAGAGTTCCTAGTATTCCACTTGGTGATCGCGGACACCACTGCATCCACTATGGGCGGTTTTAAAAGAGATTTGTCTGCCTTTGGAACTGGATAAATGGCTTTAGTCAGTCTAAAGGCCACACCAGGAACATCCCACTGTGCCTGAATGACATCTCTGATGTCCTGATGCATAGGAAAAGTCCTGCCTGGCTTATGGACCCCTTTGATTAATAAATCCACCTTGTGCGGTTCTGAAGCAGGAGCATCTTCGTCAAAATGCAAGTTGGAGGAAACTAAAGCAATTAACTACTATAACTCCTCTTTGTGAAAGAGTCTAAGCACAGAAGGAACCTCACCAGGAATGAAAGGATCAGCATCTGAATTCCCAAAACCAGGATCCTCATCCAGATTGTCTGCCTCAGAGAAATCCTGGTCCTCTAATGCTTGCATGCCTAAGTCTGCGTCAGACCCTAGGCCATCCTCCAGAGTCCATGCACCTCTGGTCCATTTAGCAGCTATCAACTGACCCTCTGAGGGTCTCTATTCTGAAGTCCCAGGAGAAGGGGAAGTCTGCTGTAGCATAAAGGCTTTGTGCATTTGCATTACAAATTCTGGGTGAAAGCCGCCCTCTAACCCCGCAGAAACACGGGAATTACCCTCCAAAATAACTTGGGGAGCCAAAACCAGCACAGAAAGAGGCTGTTCTGCCTGCGCGGCAGGAGACGTCAAAATGGCAACGGTTCCCGCCGAAATTGGGACCGCCGACTTTTCTTTCAACACCTCATTGCCAGCTGCCAAGTGCCCTTGTGAGGGACCCAACTCCAGGGTTCCCTCAATGGCAGTGCAGAACTTACAAGCGCCACTTGATCCCAAACTGCGGTGCTGACAAACTGAACAGCGCTGGAGCTTCTCGGCCATAATGAAGCCACGACGCGCTTTTTTTTTTTTTAAATTAGAAACTCTGGCGGGAAGGAGGAGAGAGCAGTCGAAAAACAAGCACAGGAGAGCCAGTATGCCCGTGAACTTAAAGGACAATGCCCCAAGCTGCACAGTTTTTCTTTCTTTCTTTTTTTTTTTTTACTTTGCTGAAAGTGAATGATACATACCTGTAGCAGGTGTTCTCCGAGGACAGCAGGCTGATTGTTCTCACGACTGGGTGACGTCCGCGGCAGCCCCCACCAACCGGAAGAAGCTTCGCGGGCGGTCCGCACGCAGGGCACGCCCACCGCGCATGTGCGGCCGTCTTCCCGCCCGTGCGCGACCGTTCCCGCCAGTTGAATGACAAGCAAGAAACAACATGAAAACGCAACTCCAAAGGGGAGGAGGGAGGGTAGGTGAGAACAATCAGCCTGCTGTCCTCAGAGAACACCTGCTACAGGTATGTATCATTCACTTTCTCCGAGGACAAGCAGGCTGCTTGTTCTCACGACTGGGGTATCCCTAGCTCTCAGGCTCACTCAAAACAAGAACCCAGGTCAATTGAACCTCGCAACGGCGAGGGTACAACAGAAAATTGACCTACGAAGAACAACTAACTGAGAGTGCAGCCTGATCAGAATAAATGCGGATCCTGGAGGGTGGAGTTGAATTTACACCCCAAACAGATTCTGCAGCACTGACTGCCCGAACCGACTGTCGCGTCGGGTATCCTGCTGGAGGCAGTAATGTGATGTGAATGTGTGGACAGATGACCACGTCGCAGCCTTGCAGATCTCTTCAATAGTGGCTGACTTCAAGTGGGCCACTGACGCTGCCATGGCTCTAACACTATGAGCCGTGACATGACCCTCAAGCGCCAGCCCTGCCTGGGCGTAAGTGAAGGAAATGCAATCTGCTAGCCAATTGGAGATGGTGCGTTTCCCGACAGCGACCCCTAGCCTGTTAGGGTCGAAAGAAACAAACAATTGGGCGGACTGTCTGTGGGGCTGTGTCCGCTCCAAGTAGAAGGCCAATGCTCTCTTGCAGTCCAATGTGTGCAACTGACGTTCAGCAGGGCGGGTATGCGGCCTGGGGAAGAATGTTGGCAAGACAATTGACTGGTTAAGATGGAACTCCGACACCACCTTCGGCAGGAACTTTGGGTGGGTGCGGAGCACTACTCTGTTGTGATGAAATTTGGTATATGGGGCATGAGCTACCAGGGCTTGAAGCTCACTGACCCTACGAGCTGAAGTAACTGCCACCAAGAAAATGACCTTCCAGGTCAAATACTTCAGATGGCAGGTATTCAGTGGCTCAAAAGGAGGTTTCATCAGCTGGGTGAGGACGACGTTGAGATCCCATGACACCGTGGGAGGCTTGATAGGGGGCTTTGACAAAAGCAAGCCTCTCATGAATCGGACGACTAAAGGCTCTCCAGAGATGGCTTTACCTTCCACACGATAATGGTAAGCACTAATCGCACTAAGGTGATTCCTTACTGAGTTGGTCTTGAGGCCAGACTCTGATAAGTGCAGAAGGTATTCAAGCAGGTTCTGTGCAGGGCAAGAACGAGGTTCTAGGGCCTTGCTCTCACACCAAACGACAAACCTCCTCCACTTGAAAAAGTAACTCTTTTTAGTGGAATCCTTCCTAGAGGCAAGCAAGACACGGGAGACACCCTCAGACAGACCCAACGCAGCGAAGTCTACGCCCTCAACATCCAGGCCGTGAGAGCCAGAGACTGAAGGTTGGGGTGCAGCAACGCTCCGCCGTTCTGCGAGATGAGAGTCGGAAAACACTCCAATCTCCACGGTTCTTCTGAGGACAACTCCAGAAGAAGAGGGAACCAGATCTGACGGGGCCAAAAGGGCGCTATCAGGATCATGGTGCCGTGGTCTTGCTTGAGCTTCAGTAAGGTCTTCCCCACCAAAGGTATGGGAGGATAAGCATACAGGAGGCCGGTCCCCCAATGGAGGAGAAAGGCATCCGACGCCAGTCTGCCGTGTGCCTGTAGTCTGGAACAGAACAGAGGCAGCTTGTGGTTGGTCTGAGAGGCGAAAAGGTCCACCGAGGGGGTGCCCCACTCTCGGAAGATCTTGCGTACCACTCTGGAATGGAGCGACCACTCGTGCGGTTGCATGACTCTGCTCAGTCTGTCGGCCAGACTGTTGTTTACACCTGCCAGGTATGTGGCTTGGAGGAGCATGCCGAACCGGCAGGCCCACTGCCACATGCCCACGGCTTCCTGACACAAGGGGCGAGATCCGGTGCCCCCCTGCTCGTTGGTGTAATACATTGCAACCTGATTGTCTGTCCGAATTTGGATAATTTGGCAGGACAGCCGAGCTCTGAAAGCCTTCAGTGCGTTCCAGATCGCTCGGAGCTCCAGGAGGTTGATCTGCAGATCCTTTTCCTGGAGGGACCACAGACCCTGGGTGTGGAGCCCATCGACATGAGCCCCCCACCCCAGGCGAGATGCATCCGTCGTCAGCACTTTCGTGGGCTGCGGAATTTGGAATGGACGTCCCAGGGTCAAATTGGTCCGAATGGTCCACCAGAGCAGTGAAGTGCGGCAACTGGTGGAGAGGCGGATGACATCTTCTAGATTCCCGGTGGCTTGGAACCACTGAGAAGCTAGGGTCCATTGAGCAGATCTCATGTGAAGACGAGCCATGGGAGTCACATGAACTGTGGAGGCCATATGACCCAGAAGTCTCAACATCTGCCGAGCTGTGACCTGCTGAGACGCTCTGGTCTGCGAAGCCAGGGCCAGGAGGTTGTTGGCCCTCGCCTCGGGAAGGAAGGCCTGAGCCGTCTGGGTATTCAGCAGGGCTCCTATGAATTCCAGAGACTGAGTTGGCTGGAGATGGGACTTTGGGTAATTTATCACAAACTCCAGCAGCTCCAGAAGTTGAATAGTGCACTGCATAGACCGGAGGGCTCCTGCCTCCGAGGTGCTCTTGACCAGCCAATCGTCGAGATATGGGAACACGTGCACTCCCAGCTTGCGTAGGTAGGCCGCTACCACCACGAGGCACTTTGTAAACACTCGTGGGGCAGAGGCGAGCCCAAAGGGCAGCACACAATACTGAAAGTGCCGTGCGCCCAGACGGAATCTGAGATACTGTCTGTGAGCTGGCAGTATCGGGATGTGAGTGTATGCGTCCTTTAAATCCAGGGAACATAGCCAATCGTTTTTCTGAATCATTGGCAGAAGGGTGCCCAAGGAAAGCATCCTGAACTTTTCTTTGACCAGGAATTTGTTCAGGCCTCTCAGGTCTAGGATGGGACGCATCCCCCCTGTTTTCTTTTCCACAAGGAAGTACCTGGAATAGAATCCCTGCCCTTCCTGCCCGGGTGGTATGGGCTCGACCGCATTGGCGCTGAGAAGGGCGGAGAGTTCCTCTGCAAGTACCTGCTTGTGATGGGAGCTGAAGGACTGAGCTCCCGGAGGACAATTTGGTGGCAGGGAGGCCAAATTCAGGGTGTATCCGCACCGCACTATTTGGAGAACCCACTGGTCGGAGATTATGAGAGGCCACCTTTGGTGAAAAAATTTTAACCTCCCTCCGACCGGCAGATCGTCCGGTACGGACACTTTGAGGGCGGCTATGTTCCCGTGGATCCAGTCAAAAGCCCGTCCCCGGCTTTTGCTGTGGAGGCGCAGGGGGCTGCTTAGGCGCACGCTGTTGACGAGAACGAGCGCACTGGGGCTGTCCCTGTGCCTGACGAGGCCTTCGGGCCGGCTGGGTGAACCTACGCTTTGCAAAAGAATAGGGTGCAGCCTGCCGGGCCCGGGAAAAACGTCCACCTGCTGAGGTGGATGCTGAAGGCGCCCGGTGGGAGAGCTTGTCGAGGGCGGTTTCCCGCTGATGCAGTTGGTCCACCAGCTGCTCGACCTTCTCACCAAAAATGTTATCCCCCCGGCAAGGGACGTCGGCCAGTCTCTGCTGGGTGCGGTTGTCCAGGTCAGAGGCACGCAGCCATGAGAGCCTGCGCATCACTATACCTTGGGCCGCAGCACGAGATGCCACGTCACAGGTGTCATAGATACCCCTGGACAGGAACTTTCTACACGCCTTCAGCTGCCTGACCACCTCCTGAAAAGGCCTGGACTGCTCCGGCGGGAGCTTATCGACCAGGTCCGCCAGTTGCTTCACATTGTTCCGCATGTGGATGCTCGTATAGAGCTGGTATGACTGGATGCGGGTCACGAGCATGGAGGATTGGTAGGCCTTCCTCCCAAACGAGTCCAGAGTGCGAGACTCCCGCCCCGGGGGCGCCGAGGCGGTATCCCTCGAACTCCGTGCCCTCTTGAGAGCAGAATCCACGACCGCCGAGTCATGGGGCAATTGGGGCCGCATCAACTCTGGGTCCGAGTGGATTCTGTACTGGGACTCTGCTTTCTTGGGAATGGTGGGATTAGATAATGGTCTCATCCAGTTCCGAAGCAGTGTCTCTTTGAGGACATTGTGCAACGGCACCGTGGAGGACTCTCTAGGTGGTGTTGGATAGTCGAGGACCTCGAGCATCTCAGCCCTCGGCTCATCCACAGAGACCACGGGGAAGGGAATGCAAATCGACATGTCCCTTACAAAGGAGGCAAAGGAGAGACTCTCAGGGGGCGAGAGCTTCCTCTCTGGTGAAGGCGTGGGGTCCGAGGGAAGACCCGCAGACTCCTCTGAGGAGAAATATCTGGGGTCCTCCTCTTCCCCCCACGAGGCCTCTTCCTCGGTATCGGACATGAGCTCATGTAGCTGAGTCCTGAACCGGGCCCGGCTCGACGTCGAGGCACCAAGGCCTCGGTGTCGTCGAGCGGTGGACTCCCGCGCCGGCGGGGACGAAGCTCCCTCCATCGACGTCGACAGGGACTCCACCTGCGTGGCGGTCGAGACCGGCGCCGGCGTCGACGGCCTCGTCACCGGGCTAGAGCTCGCCGGCGCCACAGTCATCGGCGCCGAGGGCACAAGCACCCCCGGCGCCAGCACAGCCTGGCGCATCAGCCCTTCCAGGATCCCCGGAAGGATGGCTCGGAGGCACTCGTCCAGGCCCGCTGTCGGGAAAGACGTGGGGGCCGGTAGAGGCGTCGGTGCCGGAAGCTGCTCGGGTCCAGGAGACTGCACCGAAGTGCTGGGACCCTGACGTGTCGGTACCTCCACCACCGAGGGGGACCTTTCCTCTCGACGCGGACGCTTCGGCGTCGACTCCTCCCCGATACCGAGCGTCGAGGGCGACCGGTGACGGTGCTTCTTAGCCTTCTTGCGGTGCCCGTCACCGGTGCCAGGTGGTATGGAGGAGGAGGAGGTCGATCCCCCTCGGTCCCGAGGAACCGGGTTAGACAGGGTTCGGTCCCGAGGGCCACGGGCTGAGGTAGTGACCGGGGCCGACTGCCCACGCGGCCTCTCACCCCACCCTCACCGGCGGGCCGACGGGACCTGTTCTCCTGGGGTCGATGCCATCGGTGCCGATTTCTCGGGCGTCGATACCGGTACCGAAGGACCGGGCGTCGATACCGATGCCGTCGAGGGGCCGGCGCAAGTTCCAAAAAGACGGTCCCGCAGAACTTGCCTCGCAACCTGAGTCCGTTTCCGGAGACCGAGACACAGAGAACATGACTTGATATTGTGCTCCGGCCCGAGGCACTGGAGGCACCAAGCGTGGGTGTCGGTCTGCGAGATCGGCCGGCCGCACCGACCACACTTCTTAAATCCACTCGGGACCTTCGAGGACATCGACGGAAAAATCGCGTCGGCGAAGTTAAAGTCGTCGATGGTGGCGGAAATCACACCTCGAAAAAATAAATCGATCGCGCGGCCACAAGGCCGCAACGCGACGCGCCCTCGCTAGAAAAAGAGTGAAAAGGAGCGCGTGCTCTTTTTTTTTTTTTTTTTTAGAAAGAAAAAACTGGAGCGCGCGGCAACCGAACTAACAAAAAATAAACAAAAAATAAACAAAATCGCGTAAACGCGACGGTCTTTCCGGGGCTGCTAAGAGAGAGCGGCGACGGCACGACTCTCTCCAGGCACGGAAAAGAAAAGACTGGCGGGAACGGTCAAGCACGGGCAGGAAGACGGCCGCGCATGCGCAGTGGGCGTGCCCTGCGTGCGGACCGCCCGCGAAGCTTCTTCCGGTTGGTGGGGGCTGCCGCGGACGTCACCCAGTCGTGAGAACAAGCAGCCTGCTTGTCCTCGGAGAAACTTAAGTTCTCTTGTGACCAAGAGAAAACGGCTGCCTCTCCCTGCCTAGATACTTTTCCCCTGAAGAGGCTAAGGCTCAACCAGCACAGCACTGAAGACTGTGAAAGGGAGGATTGGGGGGGGGGGGGACCCGGGCATCCAGGTGTAACACCCCCGAGGCTGGAATAGGCCCCCACGGACCTCAGCATCCAGATAACAGGTTAATCTATATAGCCCAGGCACAGAGAAGGAAAAAAATAAAGAACTCACCACAGAAAAAAGGGAGGGAAAAAAAGAGAAATTCAGAGAGACTGAAGGGCTCACCACCTTCCACCTGCTGGAGACTGAGATTATTGGATATTTCTAGTCCTAGCAAGGGCTCTTGTTGGCTCACTCTGTTCAATCAGAATTCTCAGTCTCCACCTGCCGGAAGGCATGCACAACCCATCAGTCACAATCTGGGCCAGTCCGGAGGGACGCTAAGGAATAGTTTATTAAAAAAACTTACTTTCTACATCCTTTATTCTAACTTCCAAAAAACATACTGACCACTCTGTCCAGACGAGACGCCAAGCTTCTCAGAATATGACGCCTTCTCACAAAGAGCACCCAGGCATGCATTCACTAGAGGCCTTAACTTGGGAGAATTGTTAAAAAATCAAAGTGAAGACCCACAGCAGGGAAGTACTAGGGGAGGTCATACACAATATACAATTTGTATACACTGTAAGTATGCTGCAAAGTTTGAGTGTCTAAATTGAATAAATATTTTATATTACATTCACTTACGGACTGCAATTCACATTAAGTGGTATATGTCATACAGTGTCCTTGTGATCATAGGTGAAAACTAGAAAAATTAAATATCACATAGCACAGCATCTTAGTAACATACGGCATCAGAAAAGAGATACACCCTTTGTAGAACATTGGATTCAAGAAGGTCAGTTGGAGGATTTGAGGTTTGTAGTTTTAGTGCAAGAGAAGACTTGTCAGGGAGGAGACATTCAAAAGAAACTGATTTTCAAAGAGCAAAAGTTTATATTTTCATGGGACACAGTAACTCCTAGTGACCTCAATATAGAGGTGGATTGGAGTGTTTTGACAATGGGGTAGCCATTGAAAGCTGTCCATGTTGCACTGAGACATTTTTAAGTTCAGAGGGGTTTGGTCATCCTGTGCATATCTGGGCATTCTTCGTGAGAAGGCACTGTATTCTGAGAAGTTTGGCATCTCGTCTGGACAGAGTGGTCGGCATGCTTTTTGGAAGTTAAAGGATGTAGAAAGTAAGTTTTTAAATAAACTAATACTGTTGCAATCTTCACAGTTTGGCCTCCTGAGGAAGCATTCAGTGAAACATGGCTAATGTTGAGACCAAGAGAGACTGAAAGGATGAGATTCTGAAAACACTGAAGATTTTGGGACAGTGGTTATATTGTTTTACTAGTAAAAAAGGCCCGTTTCTGTAGGCAAGGAAACGGGCCTTAGTCAGGCAATCCCCCCCCCCCCCCCCGTGCTACGGCCCCCTCGAACCCCCCTTCCGTGAACCTATCGTTCCCCCCCCCCCGTGCGAGCGAAAACTGCCGCCACCGCCGCCGTGTTGTTCTTCCCTTCCCGTAGGTTCTTCAATCATCTTGTCTGGAAGTTCCTCTGCGTGCGTCTGACATCAGACGCACAGAGTTAAACTTTCTGAGATGATTGAGGAACCCACCCGAAGGTAGTACACAACAGCGGCGGGAGGGGGGTTGCGGTTTTCGGCGTTCCGGGGGGGGGGGATCGACAGGTTCGCGGGAGGGGGGTGGGTTTCGAGGGGGGCGTAGCACGGGGGGGTGACAGCTGATTCCGAGGCAGTAGGAGGAGTAGGGAAACACGCTGCGCGTGTTTCCCTACTCCTCCCCTTGCCTTGGAATCAGCTGTGTTGACGTCAGTGACGTCCGTGCGTGTCTGCCTCGCAGACCACTTGCAGCCAGGGAGCCACAGTCCCAAGCATAGAACGTTGGAGGTGAGAATTATTATATAGGATGAGGGTACTTTCAAAATGAGCCAGATTGGCCATTTTCTGATGGTGAAAGTATTGGTTCTTCAGTTGAGTAAATGATTTTACTACCCTTTTTCTCAAATACCTGAAATGAATTGCTTATCTATTTTCTTCTAATTTTACTGTGTATTTTCTATATTCTTTACTGGAATATTACTCTGTATTCTGATTCCAAGATGGCGCATTGAATGCACGCACCTGTGTTTGCTTCGTGGAGACGCTGCAGAGAGACGCTACTAGCGGGACCTTCGGCTCCTCGTTCGCGATGGGAAAGCGGAGGGGGAAGGTAAAGGAGCTTCCCTTGGCTCCTGGACCCTCTTTGACGCTGAAGCAGTCGACCCTGCAATTTCCTACGTTGCAACCTGGACCTCTGTGTACATCGACTCCTTCTGCAGCTACCGACGCGCTGACGTCGGTAGGAAGCGGAGACAGGGCTTCTCTGAGCTCCGGGGAATGCAGGGCACCACCACAGCCGGGGAGTGAGATTTTCGCAGCAGCCCTACCAGAAACGGACAACGAAGGGGTGGATTCGCAACGGTTAGGGGGAGGACTGCAGCAAATCGGAGCGGGACCCAGGATCAAGTACTTTCGGCCGAATTGCCTTTAAAGGTATTGCCACAGGACATTGTTTCTAAACTTTCTCGTTCTGGAGCCCCACCTCATTCCCCTTTACCAATAGGTGGAATAAGTAAACCCACCATTGTGACACTTGAGTCACTATGGGATATGATATACAACACTCACTCCTCTATGCAAAGCATGTTAAAAGAAAATTCAAATGACATTAAAACTCTCTCAGAAGCTGTTCTGATACAGGCACAAGTGACTGCACAGCAGTCCTTTAAAACTGAAAATGTGGATACCAAAATTCAAGAAATGGGGACTTTGAAATCTGCTTTGATTAAAGATAATAACTTTTTGCATAAACGTCTGGAATATCTGGAGAACCAGGCTCGAAGACTTAACCTTCGATTCCTTAATTTCCCCAAATCTCCGTTAATTCCTCCGATTGAGATGGTCAAAAAATATTTGATAGACATTCTAGGAATGGATACTCATTGCCCCCCATAACGCGGGCATATTACATCTGGAAACCTGTGGGGACTTTGGGAGACCCCCCAAAGCGAGAGATGGGTGAAGAAATGAATCTTACTTCCTTCCTGGAAAGTTTGTTGGAAGTTATTACTCATAGGACGACTATGCTGGTCACTTTTGTGCTTGAGCCAGATTGGAACGCTGTATTAAGACTTTCCCTGCGACACTTAGATAGGCTTTTTATGGGTTCCAAGGTTAGAATTTATCCTGACCTCTCTAGGCCAACACAAATGAGGCGCAAGGCCTTTTTGGAACTGTGCCCCAGAGTCGAGGCCTTGAGAGCAAACTTTGTACTACGTTTTCCATGTATATGTCAAATAATGCTTGAGGGTAAACAATTTCAATTTATGGATCCTAAACAGCATAAAGATTTCTTGGAAGCTAGAGTTAAAGTGACAGTTGTATGTCCTCCCATATAGCAGGCTGGAGTTTGAGCACAGAGGTGGCAATTGTGTATTAATTGTGTATTAATTGTGAAATGATAGGGCTGCTGTTCACATATGCTTCAGCGGATGCTTCTTGCATTCAAAATGATGACTTTAAAGGCATTTTCAGTCTTCCTGGAGATGATCATAGATTTCACCTCATCAAGGGATGAAAGTGAGAGAACGGGCATGCTGGGAGATGAGCTCCATGTCTGATTGCATTTGGATATGTGTTCTTTTTGAGGGCACTGAATCCTTTGCAAGGGGAATTCCATATATGGACATGTAGGGACAGTACAATAAGCCTGCGTGATTAAATCTAAAAATCAGTACCCAACAGGGGCAATTTCTTCATTGGTGTGAAGTTCATGCAAACTTTCTACCTGTGGGCTTTGCATCAATTTTCAAAGAAAAAGTACATGTAGACCATCACTTTGAAAATTTGCCAGGGTACAGAATATCCACAGACTCTTGCATCTGCTTTGTGTGAGTTAGAATTTTGTTTGAAAAGTGGCACACAGCTTTAAAAATACAATCTTGCTTTTCATCCCCCAACCTAAATACCCATGGGAACAGCTGTCATTGTGGCTAAAAGTCTTTGCAGTGTTCTGTAGTGTGCAAACTTTTAGTGGTGGAAAATTTTCAGGCTACCAGTTTACAAGGATAAAACCCTCCTTTACCCAGAGAAGTCACTTTGAAAATCACTCTCAAAATCTGATGCCCAGTTGTCCATTTGCACTCAGTAGGATTCTTTGTGGTTGTCCTTTTTTGGATTCATTGTTTACTTCTGCAAAGAATATTGATGTGTAGTGAGCTAAAGTTAGAAATGACTATGTAGAGAACCTGATGATACAGCAGATTTTCTTTACAAACAAAGAGGCCAATCTGGAACTATCGCCAGCTATCGCAGGAGCCCAGCGGTAGTTGCCACCCCCAGCGTGCCCCATTTCCAGCACTGAATGAATTTTTTAGATTTTTGTAGCGCTTGAACTTAACTGGCAGTAGTGGTGCTGCCCAGTTACTGCTGGGTTAGTGTGGTAACCCCTAACGCCATCTCAATAAGTGGGGGTAAGGACTTCCCAATCGAAATGGCCATGTGGTTCACTTACCGCACGGCCATTTCTTTTAATCAAAAATGGATAGCCTTTTACCTGCTGCGGTAAACCGGGGCCTCAGCACATGTCAAAAACACACATTGACGCTAGCACAGGCTCCCTTTTACCACAGCTTAGTAAAAGGACCACAAAGCTAGGTTCTGCTCTTGTAGTGGATTTATTTCCACAATTCTGATGAAGTAGGGTAGTGCTAATCCCATTGCTCACCATTAAGTCATCCTGTGTGTAAAATCCAGAAAGAAATACTTGTGTTATATAGTGTTGTTCAAAGTACTAGGCCAAAGTACTTAAGTAAAAGTAAAAGTAAATATATATTTTACTAGTTAAGTAAAAGTAAAAAGTACAGTGAAGAACAGATTAAAGAATATGCTTAAGTAAAAAAGTTATTGTCTAATATAATACTTTTTGAGTAAAAAGTAACAGTACCGCAACTACAGTGAATGCAACTATTATTAATGTTTTTACCCAACAACTTTATTGCGCTATAATTTAATCCACTTTGCTTTTAGTAAAACTAAATTTTCGAAAATGACTCTCACGTGGGTATTCTTGTGAGTCATTAATCCAGCACAGCTAAAAAGGTTCAACAACTACACTAGCAAAAAGTCGCTTGTTCGGTCTGAGAAAAAGTTCCTTCAAATCAGACCAGGTTGCAATATTACTGATGCCCTCTGACTGGGTCTGCAGGTTATGATTAAGGGAATCTCTGAAACACTTGACTTCCATATAGCAAAGAGTACTTTATCATCATTATTGTCATTATCATCTGTATTAGAGGTAGTGCTGTCAACTTCATTATCATCATCATGCTTTCCAATTACAAAGAAGGCTTTCACAAAGTTGGACTCATTGCCTGTTGTTGTTCTAACAATTTTTTATCTGATGGCAAACTCTGTTTGAATGAGAATTGATGCAAGAACATCAAATGTGTGGGAACCCTTCAGTCTTAAGGCCAGACAAGCAAACTTCCTCCCTAAAGAATCCAGTGGACAGTTACTCCAATGTAAAATTCCCCATAGGATGATGTGCAGTCTGTTGTGGTAGAGAGATATGTCTGTTCACCAAGAATTGCTACCTGCTTCAGCTTCATCTCCACTTTATTCAAAAGCCATCTTTGTTGTCATATAAGACCTTGGGCAAGTCACTTAATCCTCCATTGCCTCAGGTACAAAAACTTAGATTGTGAGCTCTCTAGGGACAGAGAAATGACCTGCATATAATGTAAACAACACTGTGCCAGAGCCGGTGGTGGGAGGCGGGGCTGGTGGTTGGGGGGCGGGGATAGTGCTGGGCAGACTTATACGGTCTGTGCCCTGAAAAAGGCAGGTACAAATCAAGGTAAGGTATACACAAGAAGTGGCACATATGAGTTTATCTTGTTGGGCAGACTGGATGGACCTGCAGGTCTTTTTCTGCCGTCATCTACTATGTTACTATGTAATTTGTAACTTTGCTTAAAAAAATTTTTTTTCCTTTTCTTGGAATCATCTTTTCTTTAATTGTGGACGGAAAATATTGTTTGTATTGTTTCCTTACGCTTTTTGCGTTAATAAGTTTTTCTTTTGAATTGATGATAGATTGCTAAGTCACATTGGTTTGTGAGTTATTGAAAATATTAATAAAGATTAAATTTTTAAAAAAAGAATAATACTCTGTATTCTATTCCAGAAATGGCAACCCCACTACGGTATTTGTAAGCCACAATGAGCCTGCAAAGAGGTGGGAAAATGTGGGATATAAATGCAGAAAAATAAGAAAATAAATAAATATATTTGGATTCTGTATGAACAAACTCTGATTTTCACTATTCAATGATTTGAAGGACAGTGTTACATTTGTTTTAAGATTTTTTTTTTTTGGGGGGGGGGGAGGGAGGAATATTCCAATAATTGGGATCAGCCCATGTGGAGTTTGCAGTTCACACAAGGGTGAAAAGTTTCCTCCCTGGAGCAAGTGTATTCATAGAAATTAACAGTGTACTAACAGCGATTTACCATCAATCGTAGGATGTGATTTTTTTCTATTTTATTTGAGATAACATTACAGCTGTGTGAGCTATGATTTGCATCCAATTACCATCTGTTCCAGGGTTGGAATGATGGGTATGAACTGAGCACCATTTTCACATATTTAGTGAGGGGTATTAGTTTTTAATATTAATATTTGAAGAATAAGAGATATGTATTAACAACAATAGTAGATAACCATCTCTCTGACCTCATGTGCAACTTTTAGTCACCTTACTTTCTAACTTCTTACTCTCTTACCTATCTATATATTTAAATCATTTTTATTGATGTGACAAGCAATTATAAACAGAATTTTATAACATCTACAACTGTTCACCATCCATTTTCTTTTTATCCCCTCAACAGAAACCCTCCCCCCAACTCCCTTCCCCTTCCCCTTTCCCCGCACCCTTTCCCTTGTTCTTGATAGTCTGTCATCTGATTTTGCATGTTCATTACAAGTTTAGAAGATGGCTACGTGCTGGGGGAGTTAGAGTGTTCCAAAAGGGGGTCCATCGTTGCTGTAATTGTTCTCCAGTTTGTGAGTTGATACATCCTTTCTGTACGCAGTATCTGTAACATTTGCGTCCTCCACTGTTGCAGTGTCAGGCCCCTCCGTTGACAACCATTCTGTCAATATAACTTGCTTGCCCACAATTCCAGCACGCTGGGTAAATGCTGTAAAGCCTTTTACTGTGGGTCGGCTATTTGTTAGCTGTCCAAACAGGAGGGTCGGATGATAAGTCCAGCCCTGCTTCCAGATTGAGTTTACGTATTGGATTATTTCTTTCCAGAATTTCTCACTGCTTTGCATAGCCAGAACATATGTCCCAGGTCTGCCCCTTCTGCTCTGCACTTCGGGCACTCTCCCCAGGGGGAAAGGCCCATGTAAAATGCTCTTTTGGGGGGCACATATAAGCGCAGTGCAAATTTATATTGTAATTCCCAATGCTTGGATTGATATATAATTCGCCTGATTGTCAACACATGGGTCTTGATCTGGCTTGCACTAATTTCCGTGTGCAAGTCTGCTGTCCATTGCCTGGACAAACGTGCATAGTCCGGTTCCTCCACTGTGTCTTTTATATGGCGGTGATGATAGGATAAAGGCACTTTTTGCTGAGCCCCCAGGGAGAATGCCGCAGACAGCTCTTCCTGGACATCTTCAGTCAAGGACTCCCAGGGCAACGAGGTCACATAGTGTTTCAATTGTTCATAAAAGAACTGCTCATTTTGGGGTATCCCATATTCTGCTTGCAAATCATTAAAGGACTTTATATGTCCCTCGTTATTAAGTACTTGTAATAAATACACTATTCCAATGTCTCTTCCACCTGTGGAACACTGCATACATCTGTCCTGGAACAAAGGCTATGTTATCACAGATCGAAAGGTATGGAGTTACCTTTGAAGAAAAGTGGTGCAGACGGCAAATCCATTTCCAGACCGACACTGCACATGGCATGATTTTTGTGGATTTCAAAATGCTAGGCACCGGGGTCCCTGCAGAATGCAAGTAATTGCTAAAATGTATCCCCCCAGTGAGTTCTAACTCCATTGGAGTGTCTGTGAAATCTTGCATGCCTCGAAACCAATCACTAATGGCTCTCATCCCGCTTGCAATGTTTAAGTATCGTATATTCAACAGCCTCAGCCCACCATACTCCACCGGTATACAGAGTGTAGTAAATGCAAGGCGAGCTTTCTTACCCCACCAGAGGAACTTCTGTATCATGGACTGCAACTTTTGAACAGTGTTACTTTTCAAATATAAGGGTAGCATCTGCAAAACATACAGCCATCTGGGAGCTACAATCATATTAAATAAGGCAATACGGCCTAGCAACGAAAGAGGGAGACCGGCCCATGCTTCTAAATTATTTTTTGTCTCCCGCAAAAGTTTTTGAACATTGCAGTCATATAATTTATCGAGATCTGCTGTGATCTCAACTACCAGATATCTGATATGTTCCTCAGCTCTCTGAAAGGGGAACCTTTCTCCCCATTTTCCCCCTTTGTTTGGGCCAATCTCCATCACAGTTGATTTAGTCAAGTTTAATTTAAAGCCTGAGAGCTGCCCAAATTCCTTAATTCTATCTATCAGTACCCTTATGGATCGCTCTGGATTCGTCAGGGTCAATAGGAGGTCATCTGCGTATGCCAGCACCTTGATACTTCGGGCCCCCAGGAGAATGCCACTAATTTCGTCCTCTTTCTTCAACGTTTGCAGCAACGGCTCTAAGGATAATACAAAAAGCAGAGGCGAGAGGGGGTAGCCCTGTCTTGTACCTCTCTCTATCTCGAACCCTCTCTCTCGGACTCCGTTAACTAGTACACTTGCCACGGGGCGACAATATAGTGTTTTAAGCACTTGTAGATACCATCCTGAAAAGCCCACGTGTTCTAGTGTACCAAATAGATAATCCCACTGTACTTGGTCAAATGCTTTTTCTGCATCTAGTGCCACCACCACAGTGGGATATGCGTTCTCTGAGCAGGTTGCCATGGCCATTAATAACCTCCGTACGTTTTGTGTTGCCTGTCTATGTCGCACAAATCCTACTTGCTCTTGCCCTATCAAGTTAGGTAAAATATCTGCTAAACGTTCTGCTAGTACTTTAGCAAGCAGCTTGGTGTCTACATTTAATAACGATATTGGCCGATAAGACTCTACTTTATCTGGCGCCTTCCCAGGCTTGGGGATCAGTGTAATCAATGCCTCGTTAGCATACTTAGGGAACTGGCCCTGGTTAATCACATCTTCATAGTAGTCTAGTAGTGCCAGTAATGCATTTGGTGGTAATAATTTATAATACTCCCCTGTAAACCCGTCCGGGCCAGGTGCCGATCTGAGTTTTTGGGTTCTGATGGCCTGTTGCAACTCTAGCACAGTTATTGGGCCGTTTAATCTTTCTACCTCCACGTCTTTTAATTTGTCTAAACCTAGTCCCTCTAAATATGTGTGTATTTGTTGTTTGGTCACCCGTGGCTGGGCTGCATATAATCTGGAAAAATATTCGGTGAACAGATGTCCTATGTCCTCTCTATGGTTAGTTAGTCTCCCCTGTGTGTCCTATAAGGTAGGTATCACCCGAGGTCCTCCCCAATTTTTAATGACTTTGGCCAATAGAGCTCCCGTTTTATTTCCAAATCTCTGCAGTCGGTATTTATAGTACAGAGAGGACTGGGTTTCTCGCTCATGAAATAACGTGTTTAGTGTGGTCTGGATCACTTTTAACTCATCTAGCGTTGTTTGGCCAGGTCTACTTGCATACCTCCTTTTTGCTCTTTGCATCTGCTTCTCTAATTTTATAATACTTATCATTCTACGTTTTTTCCTCATGTTGCTGTATGCAATAATGTCTCCTCTTATCACTGCCTTTGAGGCAGTCCAAAATAAGCTGGGTTGGTTCTCTGCATGTTCCTTGTTGTTTTCAGTGTACTCCTCCCATTTGCTACATAGTTATGCCTTAAAATGGTGGTCGTTGTATAAATATGTCGGAAATCTCCAGTCCCCTCCACCTTGTCTATCTACCGGCATCTCCAGGTCCAGCCAGATTATGGCATGGTCCGAGATCTCCTCAGGTCCCACCTCTGCTGTTTTAACCGTGTCAATTAAAGATCTTTCTACCTACGTGTAATCTAAGCACGCTAGTTTTCCTTGGGCTCTAGATCTATGGGTGTATTCACGTTCACCTGGGTGTAAGACTCTCCATGCGTCAACAAGATCTAACATTCTTTGGAATGCAATAAATTCTTTGCTTCTCTGCCCTGTATAATGGGGGGAGGTCGTACTCGTGGTATCCTGTCTTGGGTCCGAGACTAGATTAAAATCTCCCACCACTATTACTTTCAAGGCCTTATATTGCAAGCAAATATTAACTAGTTCGTTAAAGAAACCTGGGATATGCTCGTTTGGGCCATATAAATTTACTAACATGAATTCTAGGCCCTGCAACCATATTTTTGCAATGATATATCTTCCCTGCGTTCCTTGCGCGAGCACTTTAACGTTACATGACAGCTCTTTCCTTACTAGTATTGCTAGGCCCCCTCTCCGCCCCCGCGCTGCTATTGAGTGGCATTCTCCTACCCAGTTCCTACACAATTTGGCATGTTCAATATCATTCAGGCGTGTTTCCTGTAAGCAGGCGACGTCCGCTCTGTGTCTTTTTAAAGCTTGCAATATCTTTGCCCTTTTTATGGGAGTACTAATACCTCCCACATTCCATGATATTATCCGGGCTGGCATGTTACGCTTTCATCGCTATCACCCGAACCTCCCAGAACCATCCGTACCAATTAGTATGCGGGACACTTGAATATCCCCCCTGGGCACTCCACTCCTTGATTCTAGTCTGTCCTCATTTACATATCGTGAAACTCCCCACAACTTATATAAAATTACTGAACTTCGGGAATTCCCTACCCCCCCCCCAACTATCCCCCCCCCCCCTTCTTACTAACCCGCTCCGTCCCCTTGGTCCTCAGGGGAAGAAGTAAGGCCACCCGTTGTGCCTGGGGTCCCCATCCCGCCTAGAAACATTAACAGTTATCTACCTAGGAAATTACACCTATATACCAAACCTCTCGGTGCCTCGCTTGACTCACTGGTCACAAAACCAGGAGGTTACTATAAGTCAATTATCTTATGTTCCAATAAATGGTGCTTAGCTTCCGCCGTGTTGAATGTCTGCCAAGTGTCTTGTATCTGTACTCTCAGCTTTGCTGGGTATTGCACTGCAAAGCGTATCTTTTTTGTGACTAGAGCTGCACAAAGTGGATGATATTGTCTCCGCCGCTCTTGTACTTCCGTTGAGAAGTCCTGAAAAATTAAGATGTTTTTCCCATTGTATTTGAGTGAGTCTCTCTTGAGTCTAAATCCTTGCAATACTTCTACTTTATGTCTGTAATTTAAAATCTTTGCCACAACAACGCGTGGTCTGTTTTGATTCTCCATTTTCCGACCTACGCGGTGAGCCCTCTCTATTATCAAGGCGCCCATGGTGTCCGTTATGGCTAGTTCTTTGGATAGCCAATTTTCCAGCCATACCTCTAAGTTTCGTTCAGGAAGGGATTCATCCAAACCCACAATGCGAATGTTGTTCCGACGAGCGCGGTTTTCAAGATCTTCTAACTTGCTCGCCTGCTCGTTTAGTTGTTGTTTTGTTGTGGCGATGTCAGGGCCATAGCTTCGAGTATCGTCCTCTAATGCTGTTATCCGGACCTCTGCGTCCGCCACTCACGTTTGTAATCCTTCGAGCCATTAGTTAAAGCCCTCCAGTTTGCGGTCTAAAGCCGCCCATTTGGGTTCCCAGGCTTTTGCGATGGCTGCGGTCAGTTGGTCTAACTGTGCGCCGGTGAATTCTTTTGGCGCCCTCTCCACCTCGTCGGCCATCTTGGGCTCACCTCCGCTCGATTTCATTTTGTCTTTTTTAGCGGTTCTTTGCGCCATTCCTGTCGGAGTACTTCTCAAATATTTGTCCATATAGATGAGTTAATTCGAGCCGGCGATAAGATAAGGTAAATTTCCAAGTTTTCTCAGTGTGGCGGGATGGGGGCTCCGGAGCTCTCGCCAGCTGCTGCTACCTAGCTCATGGCACCCACGTGGTCTCCTGTATTAGATTCTCTTACCTATCTATATATGTTCCATCTTTGCTTTACTCTTCACTATCAATTAAAATGTTCTCTTACGTACTGTGTTGACATTGTAAGTAGAATACTATACCATACTTTGTATTGTTATTTGAATATTTTTACTGCTGTAAATGCCTATTGCTCATGTTTGTTCTATTCTTACTGTACACCGCCTTGAATGAACTCCTTCAAAAAGGTGGTAAATCTATATCTATCTATCTATCTATATATATATAATGGGGATATCCTGAAAATCTGACTAGCTAGGTGTTTCCCGAGAACTTGGTTGAGAACCCCTGCTCTAGGGTGTGCATACTGAGGTCTTCAAGGTCTCTTACTATTGTACAATTACTAGGACTTTCTCGTGGGATTAATTTCCATTAATCCCACGAGTTTCCCCTCACTTCTTAATTAGGGATCTTCAGTGCTTACACCACACTTTCTTGAATTGTGCTAATATTACTGCTTCCTTTCCATGCATCCCCCCACGTTTTCTATAAAGAAATGTTTCCTTACATTGCTCAAGTCTAATCTACTAGAGCTTCATACCATGGCCTCTTGTTTTAGAGCATTAATTCTTCTGAAAAATGTTTACCCTCTGTGTCTTACTTACATTTTTGTTATATGTTTTAGATCCTCCTTATATCTCTTATCAGATGTGTGTATATCTCTATATAAGCCTCATCTGACTTTTGATATTGATCCTGTATCAGTATAGCAGCCTCTCTATAGATCATTTCCAGAAACGGATACAATATGCACTAAAACTTAACCCTCCATTGCCTCAGGTACAAAATTAGATTGTGAGCTCTCCAGGGACAGAGAAATACCCAGTGTACCTGAATGAAACTCACCTTGAGCTACTACTGAAAAAATACATAAAACTCAACAGAAGAATTATTACCTCTCTTCTGTGCTGGTTATGTCTCACCCTATACATCCTACCACTCTTCTGGGTCTTGCCTTATCAACTTCTTTCAACATCTTGAACTCTTCAAAACACAATCACCCCAAGATTTATTTCTTGGGTAGTATAATCAGTTTCTCACCCCCAAATGTGTATTGTTGCAAAGGATTTCCATTTCAACTGCCAAGACTTCTATCACTCTTCAAGATTTCTTATTTCAATCACCTAATCTCCCCACTCTCCCTCTGAAATGGCTACTCATGCTCCCATAGATTCCTTTGATAGCAATAGGGATGTGCACAGGGCAAATGTTTTTCGTATGTTTGGTCCTTTTTCCTGATGTTCTGATTTTTTTTCCAGTTCTATTCACATATTAATTTTAATTAAAATGTTTTAGCATATATTAGAAGTAGGGCTAATTGACAGAGGCCCTTTTACCAAGCTGCGGTAAAATGAAGATACATACCTGTAGCAGGTATTCTCCGAGGACAGCAGGCTGGTTGTTCTCACGATTGGGTGACGTCCACGGCAGCCCACATGAACGGAAATCTTCCTAGCAACAAAGCTTGCTAGAGCCTTCGAGCACGGCCATCCTCCCACCCGTCGCGTGAGAGTCCCGATTAGTTCGATAACAAAGCAAACAAGGACAAAGATAACTCCAAAGGGGAGGCGGGCGGGTATGTGAGAACAATCAGCCTGCTGTCCTTGGAGAATACCTGCTACAGGTATGTATCTTCATTTTCTCCGAGGACAAGCAGGCTGCTTGTTCTTACGACTGGGGTATCCCTAGCCCCCAGGATCACTCAAAACAACAAAGAAAGGTCAATTGGGCCTCGCAACGGCGGGGACATAAGGATTGACCTACGAAGAAACGTCTGAGAGTGCAGCCTGGAACAGAACAAAAATGGGCCTAGAGGGGTGGAGTTGGATTCTAAACCCTGGACAGATTCTGCAGCACAGACTGCCCAAACCAACTGTCGTGTCGGGTATCCTGCTGAAGGCAGTAGTGAGATGTGAATGTGTGGATTGATGACCACATCGCAGCCTTACAAATCTCTTCTATAGTGGCTGACTTCAAGTGGGCCACTGACGCTGCCATGGCTCTAACACTATGAGCTGTGACATGACCCTAAAGAGTCAGCCCAGCTTGGGCATAAGTGAAGGAAATGCAATCTGCTAGCCAATTGGAAATGGTGTGTTTCCCGACAGCAACCCCCCTTCTGTTGTGATCAAAAGAAACAAACATTTGGGTGGACTGTCTGAAGGGGTGTGTCCGCTCCACATAGGCCAATGCTCTTTTGCAGTCCAATGTGTGCAACTGACATTCAGCAGGGCGGGTATGAGGACGGGGAAAAATGTTGGCAAGACAATTGACTTTTTCATATGGAACTCTGACATCACCTTCGGCAAAAACTTAGGGTGAGTGCGGAGGACTACTCTGTTATGATGAAATTTAGTATAGGAAGCGTGGGATACCAAGGCTTGAAGCTCACTGACTCTACAAGCTGAAGTAACAGCCACCAAGAAAATGACCTTCCAGGTCAAATACTTCAGATGGCAGGAATTCAGTGGCTCAAAAGGAGGTTTCATCAGCTGGGTGAGAATGACATTGAGATCCCATGACACTGGTGGAGGTTTGACTGTGGGCTTTGACAAAAGCAAACCTCTCATGAAGCGAACAACTAAAGGCTGTCCAAAGATGGGCTTACCTTCTACATGATAATGAAAAGCACAAATCGTACTAAGGTGAACTCTTACGGAGTTGGTCTTGAGAACAGACTCTGATAAGTGTAGAAGGTACTCAAGCAGGGTCTGTGTAGGACAAGAGTGAGAATCTAGGGCCTTGCTGTCACACCAGAAGGCAAACCTCCTCCATTTAAAAGAGTAACACCTCTTCGTGGAATCTTTCCTGGAAGCAAGCAAGACTCGGGAGACACCCTCAGAAAACCCAAGGAGGCGAAGTCTATGCTCTCAGCATCCAGACCATGAGAGCTAGGAACTGGAGGTTGGGATACAGAAGTGCCCCCTCGTTCTGAGTGATGAGGGTTGGAAAACACTCCAATCTCCACGGTTCTTCGGAGGACAACTCCAGAAGAAGAGGGAACAAAATCTGATGCGGCCAAAAAAGCGCAATCAGAATCATGGTTCCACGGTCTTGCTTGAATTTCAGCAAAGTCTTCCCCACCAGTGGTATGGGAGGATACAAACACAGAAGGCCCTGCCCCCAATGAAGAAGAAAGGCATCTGATGCTAGTCTGTCATATGTTTGAAGAACAGAACTGAGGAATCTTTTGATTCAGCTGAGTGGCAAATAGATCCACCAAGGGGGTGCCCCACACTTGGAAGATCTTGCGTACCATGCCCGAGTTAAGTAACCACTCATGAGGTTGCATTATCCTGCTCAATCTGTCGGCCAGACTGTTGTTTACGACTGTCAGATACGTGGCTTGGAGGAGCATACCGTGAGGGCAAGCCCACAGCCACATCTGGATGGCTTCCTGACACAGGGGGCGAGATCCAGTACCCCCCCTGCTTGTTGATGTTGTACATGGCAACCTGATTGTCTGTCCGAATTTCAATGATTTGATAGGACAGCCGATCTCTGAAAGCCTTTAGAGCATTCCAGACCGCTCGCACCTCCAGGAGGTTGATCTGAAGACCCTTTTCCTGGAGGGACCAAACTCCTTGAGTGTGAAGCCCATCGACATGGGCTCCCCACCCCAGAAGGGATGCACCCATTGTCAGCACTTTCTGTGGCTGCGGAATTTGAAAAAGACGTCCCAAGACCAAATTGGATCGAATTGTCCACCATTGCAGGGAATTGTGAAAATCAGTGGATAGCTGGATCACATCCTCTAGATCCCCTGTGGCTTGATACCACTGAGAAGCTAGGGTCCACTGAGCTGATCTCATGTGAAGACGGGCCATGAGAGTCACATGAACTGTGGAGGCCATATGGCCTAGAAGTCTCAACATCTGCCGAGCTGTGATCTGCTGAGATGCTCTGGTCATGGAGACAAGAGACAGAAGGCTGTCTGCCCTTGCCTCGGGGAGATAGGCATGAGCCGTCTGTGAGTCCAGCAGAGCTCCTATGAATTCTAGTTTCTGAACTGGAAGGAGATGGGACTTTGGGTAATTTATAACAAACCCGATTAGCTCCAGAAGTTGAATAGTCATCTGCATAGACTGTAGAGTTCCTGCCTCTGAGGTGTTCTTCACCAGCCAATCATCGAGATAAGGGAACACATGCACTCCCAGTCTGCGTAGTGACGTTGTAACTACCGCCCAAAGGGCAGCACACAATACTGGAAGTGCTGTGCTCGCAGACGGAATCGAAGATACTTTCTGTGAGCGGGAAGTATCGGGATGTGTGTATAAGCATCCTTTAAGTCCAGAGAGCATAGCCAATCGTTTTCCTGAATCATGGGAAGAAGGGTGCCCAGGGAAAGCATCCAGAATTTTTCGCGGACCAGGAATTTGTTCAGGGCCCTTAGGTCTAGGATGGGACGCATCCCCCCTGTTTTCTTTTGCACAAGGAAGTACCTGGAATAGAATCCCAGCCCTTCTTGCCCTGGTGGAATGGGCTCGACCGCATTGGCAGTGAGTAGGGCGAAGAATTCCTCTGCAAGTACCTGCCTGTACTGGAAGCTGTAGGATTGAGTTCCCGGTGGGCAATTTGGAGGTCTGGAGACCAAATTGAGGGAGTACCCTAACCGGACTATTTGAAGAACCCACTGATCAGAGATTACGAGAGGCCACCTTTGGTGAAAAGATTTTAGCCTCCCCCCGACCGGTAGATCGTCCGGCACATGTACTTTGAGAGCAGCTATGCTCAGCTGGAGCCAGTTAAAAGCCCATCCCTTGCTTTTGCTGGGGAGCTGCAGGGGCATGTCTGGGTGCATGCTGTTGACGCGAACGAGCACACTGGGGCTGAGCCTGAGAAGGCTGTCGGGAAGGTGGATTGTAAGCATAGAGAGCAGTCCTCCTTCCCCAGAAAAACCGTCTACCTGTTGAGGTAGATTGCTGAAGGCGCCCGATGGGAGAGCTTGTCGAGGGCGGTTTCCCGCTGCTCTACCACCTGCTCGACTTTCTTGCCAAAAATATTATCCCCCCGGCAAGGAACATCCGCAAGCCACTGCTGGGTTCGATTGTCCAGGTCAGAGGCACGCAGCCATGAGAGTCTGCGCATCACTATACCTTGGAGCAGCGGATCTGGATGCAACATCAAAAGAGTCGTAAGCACCCCTGGGCAGGAATTTACGACACGCCTTCAGCTGCCTGACCACCTCCTGAAAAGGCTTGGCGTGCTCCGGAGGGAGCTTGTCCACCAAGTCCGCCAGACACGAGCATAGAGGACTGATAGGCCTTCCTCCAAAAAGAGTCCAGGGTTCTAGATTCTCGTCCCGGGGGCGCCGAGGCAAAATCTCTAGAACTCCTGGCTCTCTTGAGAGCGGAATCCACAACCACAGAGTCGTGAGGTAACTGCATCCTCATCAACTCAGGTTCTCTGTGAATCCGATATTGGGACTCAGCTTTTTTGGGAATAGTGGGATTAGTTAGTGGTTTCATCCAGTTCCTAAGCAATGTCTCCTTAAGGACATTATGCAAAGGGACAGTGGATGACTCCTTAGGTGGTGAAGGATAGTCAAGGACCTCGAGCATCTCAGTCCAGGGCTCATCCACAGACACCAGAGGGAAGGGAATGCCCACAGACATTTCCCGGACAAATGAAGAGAAAGAAAGACTCTCCAGGGGAGAAAGCTTTCTTTCTGGTGAAGGAGTAGGATCAGAGGGAAGACCACAAGACTCCTCAGAAGAGAAATATCTGGGATCTTCCTCTTCCTCCCACAAGGCATCCATCTCGGTGTCGGACAAGAGTTCTCTGACTGCAGTCCGAAACCGGGCCCGTCTCGACGCCGAGGAACCCCGTCCTCAATGGCGATGCCAAGAAGTCAACTCCCGTGCCGGCGGCGATGAAGCTCCCTCCAGCGATGTCGATGGGGAGTCGACCTGGTGGCAGCCGACGCCGATACCGCAAGCAGTACCGGTGTCGGGGACCGCACCACAGGCACAGAGCCAGCCACTGCTTCCATCAACGGTACCGAGGGCGCAAGCAACCCCGGTACCGGAACAGACTGACGCAGCAGCCCTTCCAGAAGACCTGGGAGAATGGCTCGGATGTGCTCGCCCAGAGTCTCTGCCGGGAAAGGCTGTGGGGCCGGTGAAGGAGTCAGAGGCAGAATCTGCAAAGGGCGAGGAGGCGGTACCGGGCTGTCCGAAGACCGACACCTCTTGAATGCAGGGTGAGCGGTCCTCCCAGCGTCGATGCTTCACGGGTGCCGAATCTTTCGACGCCTCAGTGCTCCTGGTACCGTGTATAGAAGGAGACCGATGGTGATGCTTCTTAGCCTTCGCTCGATGCACATCATCGGTACTCCTCGATACCGACAAGGAGGACGTGGAATCCAAACGCCTCCTCGGGGTCGGGTCCAAAAGTGGGTGGTCCCATTGGGCCTGCACAGCAGGAGTCTTCAAGGCAAGTGGAGACCCACTCGATGGCTCACTGCTCCCAGCGTGTGGTGGTCTCCGGACAGCCATTACCTACGCTCCCGATGTCGATGCCAGCTCCGGTGCCGACATCGACGCTGCCGACCGCGGTACCGATGTCAACGCCGAAGTCCCAGGCAAAGCTCCACACAGACGGTCCCGCTGAGCTAGTCTCGACGCCTGTGTCCGCTTTTTAAGGCTAAGACACAACTTACACGTGTCTGGGCGATGGTCGGGCCCAAGGCACGGGATACACCACGAGTGGGGATCGGTACCTGAGACTGCCTGGTTGCATCAAGCGCACTTCTTGAAGCCACTGGGAATCATTGATGTCATGGACGGAAAAATAGCGGCGGCGAAGTCAAAGTTCTTGATGGTGTAAAAAAGAAGGGCACAAAATGGAGAAACGCGTACGTGCGGCCTAAGAGGGCCGCGATGGAAACGAAAGGAAACTTAAGAGGGAAAAACCTAAGAAATAAAGGATTTCTACTTTAAAAAAAAAAAAAAAAAAAACGAAACAGCTCCACAAGGCGAAAAATGAAAGAAAAAAGTGGAAAGAGACTGCAAAACGAAGGCTCTTTTCAGAGGCACACGGAGAGAGACCACAGGCAGTCACTCCCTTACCATGGAAAGAAAAGAACTAATCGGGACTCTCGCACAACGGGCAGAAAGATGGCCGCGCCCGCTCGAAGGCTCTAGCAAGCTTTGTTGCTAGGAAGATTTCTGTTCTTGGGGGCTGCCGTGGACGTCACCCAGTCGTGAGAACAAGCAGCCTGCTTGTCCTCTGAGAAACACTAGCACATGTTTACCACAGCTTAAAAGGGCTTATCGAGGGGCATGCTTAGGCATCCTGTGATAAGTTCTGGGCTACCAAGCGCACACCACACACTAAAAAATTATTTTTATCATGGAAGAGACATGTCTGGGGGTGGATAGTGGACTTTCTACAGTAACCAGATAGTGTGTGGTCATTAATACTAGAATTCCAAAATCGGTCATTTTACTGTTGTATTAAAAATGGCCTTAGCATGCAGGAAACACCCATGTAAGGGCACGCTAAGGCCACTTTTTCGCACTGCTTTTTAAAAGGACCCCTTAATGTTTGTTAATTTATAGGTTAACATAGGTTTAAACAATTTAGCATGCTCTAATGAGCCAAATGCATACTATTAAATGAATATCCCTAGTTACTAAATTATTTGCTTCCAATTCATGCTCTCTCTTTACTCCCAACTCATCTTTACACTAAGCATCAACATCTGCTCTCTTACAAAGGTTTCTTCAGCCCCCTTTAAGTGCATACTTTGTTTTCCTCCCTCTAAATACCGCTTTGGCATCTTTAAGCTTTTCAATATCACTTTGGCCAGTAACTAGGTGTCAGGATAAAAAGCAGTTACTCTGCTTAATCCTCCTGTCAAGGACAAAGATCAGTAGCGCTCTCATGCCCAGTCAACCTGAAAAACAGAAGCTCAAGCTTGGAAATGAATTCATGTCTTACACACGGAAATGACATGGAACACTGAACACTAAGCCATTATTCTGTTCTATTATCTATATGACAATCAAAAAGAGGCTTCTAGATTTCTCCAATCATTATTTTTTTATTTTTGGAGGGAGGATCAGCTTTTAAATCTGTATGTTCAACATTTTCATGAATATTTTCCTTTAATTCACAAAAATAAAATAAATACATCTCTCCACTGAGCAGTATTTCCAGAGGGAATTAGGGAAGTATCGATACTGACAATGTATCAGTTTAAAATTACATTACCTTACTAAAATTCCTCGGAATCCATTACAGGAGTCAGATTTGGAGTTGTGCCACAAAATACTTTGAACATATTACATTTGTTTAGTTTAAACTAACAATGAAGTGGGCTTGTACTTATAGTTTTAGAACACCGGCCTCTGAAGCTGTAAGATCCCATTCAACTTTACCACTTAGTGAGGAAACAAGTTACTTAAGCACCCATTACCCAACCCATGATTGTATGGATATTGTAATCAAGTAAACTCATTGTATAGCTTCATATACAATAATGGCACAATATAATCATTAATCCATTTAAACATTCAACAGAAAATATTTGCCACAGATCACTCTCTCTCTTTTCCCTCATACTCATAAAGCTGTGGTCTCTGCCTTGCAGTCACACTCCTGTGGCTCTGCAAAGTATGGATGCTTATATGCTATCTCCAGACCACTGGAGGAATTCTTAATGTGAATCTGCTATCCAACTGGACCCCTAAAATTCCTGATTTCACTTTTCAGGTTGGACTTGGAAATTTAGGGATTTTTAGATTTTACTACTCACTGTTATAAACTGGTACACTACACAAGTTAATTCCCTACTTGTGACCTGGCTTGGCCACTGCCTGGAAAACAGGATACTGGGCTAGATAGACCATTAGTCTGACCCAGTATGGCTACTCTTTATGTTCTTATGTAACTAAGAGGGCTTGCAATCCAAGTTGTAACTGAGGCAATGAACTTTTAAGTGACTTGTCCAAGTGAAATTTGAACTCTGCCTTCCCTAGCTCTCAGCCTGCTGCTCTAACCACTGGGATGCTGGTGTGTGTGGTAAGGAACAAGACAGAGCACTACATTACTATATCTTCACATGTCCGGATGCACCTCTCTCCTCTCCACTATCATTGCCTGGTGCCCTTTCTAGCCATGCTGCTTAAAAAGTGCCCTATCAGTTACAGAAACTAAGGAGGACCTCAAACAACTGCATGTCTTGCCTCTTCTTATCTGTCACAAGAACACCGCTGATTCATACAGGACAAGCCAAGCCAAACCTGGGTTTGTCCCCTGATGCCAATTTCCCCAAGATAAGCAGGCTACACTCTTATATTCAACCTATAAGGCTACTTGAGGTGAAAATGAATCCATACACCTAAGCATTTTAATTTTCTCTGCCTCCCACGTAAAAGGGTCCTTGTCAGTCCATCCAAACCTGTGGGTTTAATGGCATAGCCTTAGACTTTTCAAAAAGTGATCTTCAAACCAGCAAGCAACTCAAATGTATGCCACAACACAAATCTAAACCTGAAGGGGGGAAAACACCTCCATAGTGTCAACATTAGATTATTTACACATTACACAGGAGGATTTTAACACCTATTTAAGGCTCTCATCATAATTATACAGCTCTCTTCTGGGCCTTAAATATTTTTGGGTAGCTCCAACAGAAGCTGATTGTAAAAACAGATAGCCACCTCCACCACTTGTATGTATAGGTGGAAAGGCCAATCTACCCTACTCACTCATGCCCCACTTGATATGTTATATGTTCGTTAGATGAGTTTTCTACAAAAAAACAACGTGCACTTTAAACGTGTCAGCATACACATTACGTTTTGTGCTTAATTGGCAAGTGGATTCATCAATAAGTACGATTACATCGACTTTTACCAAGATCCTTGATAAACATACTCATGTAGGACACAAACAAATCCAAACCCAGCCAATCCTAACTGTAAACTGCAGCACCCTCTTCCCCAGGCCTAGGCACTACAGTCTGCCTGTGTGGCCAAACACCTTGCTTGCAATCCTAAAGTTTAAACCTAACCCCTTCCCCCTTCAACTCTACTCTCCACAGTTATCCTAACTCCATCCATCTACATCTATATCTTGACAAGCTTCCTCACATACATATCCCTGTTCCCCTAGGGACCATTTCTACAGCTGCCTGTTCTCTCAAATTGTTACCAAGCTAAGCCCATGCAGACCACCATCCCTAACACGCACACACATTGAGTCCCCTCCTTTGTATAACCCCTCCAATCCCATGCCTTTAGGAGAAAGGGCAAAATCTTTACCTTGCCAAATCACTTAATACAGTACTGAACAGTAAAATCAAACTAACAAATTGACAGCACCTCTGTGACTTTGACTCTCTCTGGAGTGGGGAGCATGGGGGTTCCCTCCCCAGTTTTTTTTTTATTTTTGTTACATTTGTACCCCACGCTTTCCCACTCATGGCAGGCTCAATGCGGCTTACATGGGGCAATGGAGGGTTAAGTAACTTGCCTAGAGTCACAAGGAGCTGCCTGTGCCTGAAGTGGGAATCAAACTCAGTTCTTCAGTTCCCCAGGACCAAAGTCCACCACCCTAACCACTAGGCCACACCTCCAATCCAATTTTCCAGGAAACCCAGCATAGCCTGGCTCCAGGTATCATACAAAGGCGACAAAAGGAGAGCATAAGCATGGAAGGTGGGACTGTTCCATCTGGGAGCATTGGCCATGGTAGAGGTGCAGGCTGTTTGTGCACAACAGAAGTACAAGTTCCATTTTACTTGTCAGGAACCAGTTTGTGGAAAATCTGCCACCATCCTAAATTTCTTTCAGATAACCAAGCATGTACACACACAGTTTGGGCAGACTGGGTGGACGGTGCAGGTCTTTTTCTGCTGTCATCTACTATGGTACTATGTTACTCACAGCTCAGAGGCATCTCTCCAATGTCACTTCCCCTTCCGCAGTGCAACCCCTGTTGATTTTCTAAGCCCCTCGGGAAATACTAAAACAGAACTGAACTGTCACATCACATGGCTTGTTGATCCTAAATACAGCTTTAAGCATACAATCCAAATCCCTCCATCAGAGTGCCAAGTGACTCATATTGGTATCAATGCATATTTAAGTGGAGAGGCAGAGAGCCAAAAAATTAGCTCAGGCATTTGCTATCCATACCACTGGATGATAATCTACACCAGGGCTTCCACTTCCACAGCTAATATGTGCTTCACAGTGATACTTGCCTTCTGCACTTGCACAGGTGCTCTAGGCGCCTGCATATATTCATAGAATGCTAGCATAACCTGGTATTAATGCACCTACCATTTAGGCACTTGTACTTATAGCTAGTATATATGTGAGCACCTAAGTGCAGCAGAGAGGCATTCTGTTTATTACACATACTTTATGCCCCTGTATATACCCTGCAAATACGTACTATGTAATTTAAATGGGTACTTGCTGAATAGCACTTAGGCAACATACTAGTACTTATGATTTAAATGTGAGCGCCTAAGTTATACAGTTGCGCTGTACATAATTATTTCCTTTTGCCCGAAGCAATACATAGTGCATGGTAAGTATATCTTTCTTGCAAATCAATTGTATTTTACATGGAAAAATTATATTTTGTACCTGATAATTTTCTTTCCTTTAGTCCCAACAGATCAATCCAGAGACGAATGGGTTATGTCCCCCTCTAACGCCAGAGCTCTGCCATATGGCATACTGTGCAGCAGCCTCACTTTCAGTATGATCAATACCAAAGCAGTAAGAAGGTCATAATCCCATGAGCAAACTTCTAACTTTGCCATAAAAAGGAAAGAACTAGCGGCACTGTGGTCAAGCAATTGCGTTCTTTCCCCTGCATCATCTTTCCAGTGAAAGCAATACCTGCAATAACTCAAATTAACTCCTGTAGCAACCCTCAAAGCAATACTTCAAAAGGACACCACATACACCTACTCCACGTTGCAAAAGGAATCCAAGGGCACGCTTCTGGATTGATCTGTTGGGACTAAAGGAAAGAAAATTATCAGGTAAGAAACACTTTTTCCTCCATTACATCCCACAGATCAATCCAGAGACGAATGGGATGTACCAAAGGAGTCCCCAAGTGGAGTGGGACCGCAGAAGTCCTGCAAAATGGACTGCCAAGACGGAACTACCTTCGACATGCTGTGCCTGAGTCAGGCTCAAGCTCCAGAGCAATAAGTGTGCCCCCAAGAGAACTCGCCATCTCAAGACAGAAAAAGATATGCCATACAGAGACAGAGGCATCATCCAGTGCCACAAGTTTGCCATACCAAGCAGGATCAATCCTCAACCACCAGATATAGTGCAAGACTCAGGAACCAATGAAGGAGGAAGACCGATGTTCTGAGATGAAGTAAGGCACACAAGAGAACCCGAACTCCAAAGACGGAAGACAGGTTGGCCTCCAGTGTCAGAGCAGGCTGGAGTCAGCTTTGATAGCCCACAGGCTCGAGAATCCACCGTGCAACAAAACCCGACAGCCAGAGGTGTTGCTTGCCTCACTAGCCAGCGGATAACTCAAGGGGCGAGCTCCAGAGACTGATCAGGGCCTGCCATCCGGCGATGGAGCAGGGCACAACAAATCTTCAGGGTTATAAAAGAAGACACTTTCATTCATACATTAGCATGCTATTTAAGGTACAAGGCTATTGATAATGATGATGATGACTCGCTTATTTGAGATATGTAGCATGGCCATCACCATGAAACTTCTTGCAAAGTACCACATAGCACACCGATGCAAGGCATCTCCATTTTCTATATAAGTACTTTTTTTAAAGGAATCTGACTAGCTTGGTCTTCTACTCTTTCATGCAGCAAGGGTGCATTAACACTCTGCAGGGGGGGTGCGGAGAATGAGGGATGCAGGGACAGAATCAGTCATTGTGTGGCAGCAACATATTGAGGGTAATTTTATATCAGGCACATAAGTTGCACAGACATTTACACTTGCTCTGAAGCATGCAAAAACAGTCTGCCTAAGACTCTGTGGATAAATGCATACTTTGGAACATGCAGGCATATTTCACAATTCCAACTCCACTGAACCTGTGTCCCCAAGAACAATTATGCTCATTCTCTGTAAAAAGTACATGTCTTGCATTAGCAGCACATACCTTTACATAAATTAGGTTCTCAGGCAATTTTACAACTAGCTATTTCTATAAATAAAACATTTTACCCAGAGAAAAAATTTTGTATGATTCTTAGTAGCTAAGTTTAGGACCCATGATTACAAGGTTCTGGAAAACCCTGGTATATGGTCCCAGCTAAAGCTCATCACTGCAATGAGACAATATACAATAAGGCAAAAATCTTTAGGTTACTACAAATGAAGGCCCTTTGTATCATATTCCATCCCTGGTTCTGACTGAGCTGGAAGCCCACGGGAGCAGAAGGAATTACCAAGTCAAGAAAATAAAACACACAACAAAATGGAAGACAGTAGCTTGTGTACAGCTCTTTCTGTTATTATGCTGGTGCTTAGACCTTTTCAAGATGTATTAACAGAAATGGGCAGTGCATTGTTTTCTATACAAATATACTTCCTTAAAACCAAACATGTAGAGGTCACGTGATGCTCTGAGTCAGGAGATGGTGTTTTCCCTGAACTTTACAGCCTGTCCTCGAATCTAACCCCATCGGACAAAATTCTGCACGTTTGCACATGGTAAACCTCTATCCAGGTGACTTGTGCTTTATGGACAAATTTATTTACAAAAATGAAGCAGTACTGACTGCTACATCTGTGAAAAAAAACAAAGAAAAATCCAAGGCTGAGGGACTGGGAGATGCAAAATGACCAACCCAAAGGAAGAAGGCTGCACAGCGAGTGATGCGTTGCTCCAAAAACTAATGGAGGCAGTGATAGCAATATTCAGACGCTTTCACATTCCGTCACTGAATTTAATAATAGGGTGACAGAGATCAAAAAAAGAGTGAGCAACACGGAGGACTCTCTGCACGGGGTAATGGAGGAGTTAACGAAGCTTCTGAAGGTGGTAGAACAGTGCACCAAAAAACCTGATGATCTTGAAAACCAATCAAGATGGAATAATATTAGATTGGCTGATTTACCGGAAACTTTAAAAGATAGTGACTCGACTATGGGGCTCTTACAAATTGAGCAAGTTAACAGAATGGGAAGAATGATGGAGGAATAGACCAGACCATGGGTCATGATTGCTCACAGCTTTTGCTGCTAAAGAGAAATTGCTCAGGAATTACAGGTCATTAAATAACTGAAATATCAAAACCATATAGTTCTAATGTTTCAGGACTACTTCATACATGTGGCTAACATGTGCACAGGATTTGCAGATGTATGCGACTATTGGCTGAGACAAAAGTTCGATTTACTCTTTAGTTCTCAGCTAAATTGCAAGTGATCTACGATGGTAAAGTTCATTTGTTCTCCAACAATGATGAAGTGCGTAAGTGACTCAATGTTTTAGGGGTGCTTTCAGAGTTGAAAAAGTGATTCCTGCTACTTTGAAGCCAGGTGTTGTGACTTTTTTGTGCTACGGCAGACAAACCTCCATAGCGCTCGAAAATAGCAGTGCAGTTTACTTTGCAAGGAAAGGAATTCAGTTGTGTACATTGTGAGCTGCAGCCATCAACAAAAAATGGTATACTCACTCGTGGGTTACGTTTGTTATTCCTATGGACTTATTTACATTTAGATCTGACTACTACTTTCTGCCAGGTACTTGTGACCTGGCTTGGCCGCTGTTGAAAACAGGATAACGTGCTAGATGGATCATTGGTCTGACCCAGTATGGCTACTCATGTTCTTATGTCCTTGAGAGAACACTATAAAGATGGGCTTTGAGAAGTGGGACAGATGTATGTGTGCATGTATAAATGCTAGTGTGACTGTGAACAGTGTTGAATATAGGGTTTTTTTGTGGTATGAAAGTGCTTGGTATTAAGTATGAGAATTGTACTGCATATATAATATTTCTTACAGGGTATTAACATGTACATAATCGAGTCTATTATCTTTATACGAGTTGATAGATGTTGGAATGGTGGAGGGCGGGCTGAATGCATGTCATGATGGCTTATGAGGAGAGGAGGATACATTGGATTACACGGGGGGGGGGGGGGTTGGGAAGGGTGGGATGGTTTGTTTTATCAACCTGGTGGGGGGTTGTGGGGGTGGCTCTGGTTGAACAACAGTTGGACTATTTTACAGAGGTGACAGGGTATTGTATTATGCTGGTAAAACACAATAACTGAGTAGGCAAGGGTCTGGCGTAGTGGGTATGTAGGAAACTAAGCTCAATGATATGGAACACCAAAAAGCTGTTCATGGGTGGGACAAAACTACTATGCTTCCTCTAACAAATCAACAGCAGGAATAGATCTTTTGATAGGAAAGACAGTGTCCTTCCAAATGCAGGAAAAACCAGGAGGCAGATATATTATAGTGGAGGGCCTTCTTGACCATTTATCGGTAACCATGGTGTCTGTATATGAACCAAATGATGCCTCCAGATCTTTCTTTCGAACTCCTGCCCTCTATACGGTCAACAACATCAGGTATATATAAAGTCCTCCTGCAAAACTTCAATGTCATTCTTGACCTACAGATGGATTCTTCTGCATCCACACAACGCCGAACACTTAAGTGTGATAATGGGTTAGAGGTATTTCCCAACAGTTTGGACTCAATTGATGTGTGGAGAGTTTTGCACCCGCCGGAAAAAGACTTCACTCACATCTCAAAAGTCCATAACATCATGTCCTATATTGATTGCATTTTTGTACCTTGGGAACTATTCCCCAGGGTGGTAGGTTCCGTGATAGGCCCTCTGACCATACTCCTATATGGACAGATATAGAATTAGGGAGATGTATAGGAGGGAGAACAAGCAGGTGGTGTTTTCCCTGGTTATTTGTACAAAGACTCCGAGTTTAAGGATTATTTAACCCAGAAATGGAAAGAATTTCTCCATCACAATGGGGAATATGCACATAATGTACTACTGCTGTGGGAAACTGCAAAACCAGTTCTGAGAGGGGTTATCTTTGCTTTTGTTAATATATATAGGAAAATTATCGCAACTAGGCTCTTAAATTTAGCAAAACAGGTATGTTAGCTGAAAATGATCTTTAAATCAGCCCCTACACAACAGAATTCATTGGATTTTCTCAGGGCCCAGGCTGTTCTTAATGCCATAATCCATGAGTGAACTCAAAAGCAATTTTTCTATTACAAATTTAGGCTCCACAGGTATGGGAATAAACATGCTAGCAAATCTTACTAGAAGTTAGATTGGCCCTATTACCTTCTTCTCTTTAAGAAACGGGGCAAAAAAAAACCAAAAGATTAGAAGCACTGTTTGTAGAGTTCTACAGTTCCTTATATCAGGCTGAGATCCCAGGAGATAGTGAGACAATACAGACTTTCTTAAAGATGTGTAATGCACCAAAGTTATCTACTATAGAGCAAGAACATCTCAATAGGTCAATCTCTAGAGAGGAATTACAGAAATCAATTTTGGGCCTGAAGCTCCATAAGTCACTTGGACTTGATGGCTACAGTGGCGAGATTTATGTGTACACCTAATAGAACCTCTAAAAACATTCTATGGACAGGCCATTGACATAGATAAATTCTCTCAATTATCAAATCAAGCACTGATTACAGACCTATTTCCCTCATAAATGTTAACCTTAAACTCATTGCAAAAATATTAGCAGAGAGGCTAGTTAGCACAGTATATCCCTAGGTTAGTGGGAGGCGACCAAGCTGGTTTTGTTAAGGGGCAACACACAGTTGTAAATGTACGAAAATTGTTCCTAGCTATTGAAAGATGCACTCAAATGTCCACTCCCACCTTAGCCATTAGATTTGATTCAGAGAAGGCCATTGACAGGGTAGAGTGGATGTTCTTTTTCCCCCTGTTGTAACACTATGGCACTGAGGGATTCTTTCTCCAAGCCATTCAGAAATTATACGTCAATCCTATTGTGGCTGTGCTGGCGAATGGGCTCTCTTCCTCAGTGTTTTCACTGGGGAGGGACACACACAGATTTTCACTATCCCCTTTGCTTTACATTTTGTTTTTGAAGCCCTTGCTTGCACAGTTGCGAGGACACCCAAACATCCCTGATGTAATACTGGGAAAAGAACAGGTGATGTATATAGCCTTTGCCGATGGCATCATTTTAGTCATAATACAACCTCGAGTGGCCTTACCAGTGTATTACACACACACCTTTGCTGATTTTGGGTCTTTTTCAGGACTTAAACTGAACATTTCAAAATCTGAGGCACTTTCTATATTGTTGAGTATTGCCCAACTTTGGAACAATCTCACATTAAAGGAGGCCTGAGGTTCAGTCAAGTATCTAGGTACATGTTCCATTTGAGATTGCAATTTGCATGATTTAAATGTGACACCTCTTCTCCAAAAGTCTCTAGACTGCCTTATAATATGGGGGGGGGGGGGGGGAGGCACTGCTATAAGCTCTTTCCTTTTGTATAACATACAGGTGGTGCCGCTCTGGCTAAACATTATATAAACACTACTAAATTGGATGAGGGAGAGAGATATACAAAAGTTATATACAGCTCTTAGAACTTTTTTTGGGTGGGGGGGGGAGGGGAAGAGAAAGCCCATATATCTTTGAAAACACTTATATTGCTAAAAGGAGGGTGGGGACTCCTTGATCTACATCATTATAATCTAGCCTGTGGCCTTAGACAAATGTGAGATTGGTTTGAAGGATCATCATCTTTTACACCTTTAGGGTTGGAAGCAGCTTTGTTACTTCCTATATCTGGTCCTTATTTGCTACATACTAGGCTATCAAAAATAGACCTCTGGTTTCGTGAACATATAGTGTGGACATATATGAAAACTACCTGGCAAAAATTCAGACTTTAAACCTGGGTTGGAGAAGGGTTTTTTTTAATATCTGGAAACAAAAAAAAAAGCACCAAATGAGTTGGGGAAGTGCTGACTCAAGGGTAAAATGTTGAATATGGAACAGGTACAATCTCTGTATGATCTTGACTCTGTAGATCATTTAGTGTTTATGCAATTAAGGCATTATATTACCAGCTTTAAGCATCTATCTACTTTAACAGTGTAAGCTATGAGAGTGCTAACTACAGGCATGTTTCCAATCTCCCAAATTAGATCATTATATTACCTATAAGTCTGAGTTACTCCCTGGGGTACACACATTAACATGTTGTGGAGGCCTGGAGCTTGGACCTTTGGGTGCATCATTCAACCTGAACTTTGCAAAGGAATATTTGAAAATATTATCAAGATCGCAGATTGCATGCTACACTGAATAGGAATACAAATTTATTAGCAAAAGTGTATTATAGCCGCTTGGAAAGAATATAAAGCAGGACTTCCTACTGATGGAAGATGCCTGAAATGTGAAGAGGAAAAGGCTACTCTGAGTCATATGTTTTGGCTCTGTACAAAGGTGAGAGGATTCTGGTTACATGTTCAAGAACAGCTTGGTATATCTAAACAGCACTATACCTATGCAACCTTTAAATTTTATAATGGTTATAACATGCAATCTTTATCAAGTGGTCAGGGCTAATTTAGTGCAAAAGCACTTCTCCTTACTAGAAATGCATTATTATTTAGCAGGAGAGTATAGACTGCAACACAATTATTATACTGGAAGGCCCTTGTATTTGAACTGGCTCTATTATCAACATGGGAGAGCCACTGAAGTGCCCTCTCATATAAAAAATGAAGTTTGTTACTGAATCGTTAATGGTTTATTTTGTAGGATAGCTGAGCTTCACATATGACTATTGGAAAAGCTATGGAAAATTTAGGATGCACAATGTCCAATGTTCTCTGCTCCTAAATAATAATCTTTTCTTATCTAACTTTTATTACTGATTGTGTGCTGTCATCCAGGGCTACACCACTTGTTTGACTGAATCTTGGTATCAATATATATAAAAGGCGAGTGTCGTACTCACTCGCAAATGCGCAGTAGAAACCTTCTCTGCCCCGCCCCCACGTCAATACGTGATGACAGGGGCGGAACAGAGAGGGTCTGTACTGCAATTTGCGAGGGAGGGACACTGCCGTCGCTAACGCTCCCCCCACCCGGAGTCGCTGTCGCCACCCACCCTCCACCCGGTCGGGCCCTCGCTCCGCTACTGAAACAGCGAGGGTCCGGGAACGCACCACTGAGGTCTGCTGAGCTGCCGTCGGCCTTCCTTCTTCTTCTCTGCCTGTGTCCTGCCCTCGACGACGTTACGTCACACGAGGGCGGGACAGGCAGAGAAGAAGAAGGAACTTGGAAGGCCGACGTCGGCTGCTCAGCAGAGCTCAGTGCTGCGTTCCCGGACCCTCGCTGTTTCAGTAGCGGAGCGAGGGCCTGACCGGATGGCGGGTGGGTGGCGACGGCTCCGGGGGGGGGGGGAGAGGCGAATTCAGAGGGGGAGGGGCAGCGGTGAACTCGGCGGCGCGGGGGGGGGCCTTTCAACCCCCCCCCCCTTCCTATAATAGCCCGTTTTTACGGGCTCAAAGGCTAGTTTCTTATAAATGGAAAGAAGGAGTGGGGGGTTAGTGGAAAAGGGGTTTGCTCCTGTTGGTAAGGGATAAATATGAAAAATGTAACTGGATATATCTGAGCTTTTGTTACTGATAATTGGTTTGTCACTTTGCCCCTTGCTCGATCTTCTTGTATTAGTTGGCCCACAGATAAGAGCAACTGTGTGCCAGGACAACTGTTATTGCATGTTGTGTCTCAGTTATACCTACTAAACAGATATTTAAAACAAAAAAGAGCAAAAGAAACTACATAAACCAATGAGTCACATTTGCATACTAAATGTGATTCTTTAAATAAATGAACGGGCACATGGATAATGCTTAGAACCTTCTGTGAAAGCTGATATCCTTTCCAAACAATTTTAGCACACAATGAATGAATTTTGTTATTTAACTAAAAAGCTTTAAATGAAACTTACATATCTGTATAAATGCATTAGAAGGGAAAATTTATCTATAGGCTCATGGCACCAAATCCTATTCTGTTTCTGACTGAGTGGAGAGAAGTTGAACATGAAGGACCTGCTGAGCCAAAAAATAAATACATAAAAATGCATAGCTATTTCTATATATATGTATGAATAATATGACTTTTTTTTTAGCTTAACAATATTTTAGTACCTTGACAGGGTTCGTGTCTTACACTGTTTAAAAATACATTTTTCAAGAAATAAAGACTCATTTATTTCCGTCACAGAATCAGAAAATTAAAAATACAATTTAACAAACAAGTAACATCAAATCCGGTAGTGATGCCAATACAATTTAACTAAAAGGTCAATGTTTAAGACAATTAAACTGCCTAACTACAAAGTTAGAATCTTAGATTAGACTGGTTAAAAATGTATCCACTCAAAAGCTGCAACCCCACAGGAAAAATGAGCATATTTCAACTGCCAAAATCTGAGCAGGTGCTCAGCTGTACCAAAAACTGTACCAAAAGTAGAAAGCAAGGCAAGATTCAAGTGCTTTGAAAACATGCTCAAGAGACTATCTCAAAGCGTGAGAACAGATCAGTCTTCCTACCCAATTCCTATTCAGTCTTTGGCCTCTTTGCTGAAACTGACAACATGGATTGTAGTTTTATAGATACTTATCCACTGAAAACTAGATCATGACCACCAATTCATTTAACATTGGTCATAAATGGTAATGAATATGTCATTAAACAAAAGGTTCTGAAACCCTCTGCCAGTCTACCAAGTCACATTCATTCCCCTAATTGTGCTTCTTTGTACTTCAGGCCAAGGTAAAGATTTGAGTGTCAAGGAATAAAAAGCTGGTTGTGTAAATTCATGTAAATACATAAAGACATACACAAAACCAAACTGACACCAGAAAAGCCTTTTAGTTTGCCTGGACACTTACTGGCTTAGATGGATGGCCCACTTCAGAGTGCTACAGAAAGAAGGGAGATAAGAATGAATTGAGATAAGATACAGTATAAGACAGCAAGAGAGGGAAAGAAATGATAATAAAAGCAAGAACTCTCAGAAAACATGGTGATACGAATTTGAGGGAATACACTTTTCAAGTTCATAAATGTATAATTTAAAATATATTAACCATCCCATTTGTTAGTGTTTTAGAAATGTTGTATTCAACACAAACATTCTTACATTATACTAAAGGTCATTATCTAAGACAACAGTTCAGTAAACAAAACATGCCATAGAAGGGCTGGCTTAGTAGTTATTGGTGCTGCTCTCTATGGGTCAATTCACAGGTTTAACTTCTGCTCTTTGGGCCGGCAGGGGCTCAGAGGCAGAGTTCACAGGAACAAAGTTCCAGCCACTTCACAAAAATGACAACTAATGGTCAAGTCTTAAAAGAGTATTTGGTAACCAGGTTCTAATGTGAGCCATGATTTCTGGACTTTAGATAAAGGATTCTCAGTGCAATGGTAAAGGGTATGGTGATTAAACATCAGATTAGGAAGGGGAATCTATTCATACAATCAACAAATGAAGGATCATGACATACAGTCCCAATCTACCAGGCCAAATAACAAAATGCCACTTAAAATTTAATACATGATTTATTTATACCATTTTATAAATCTGTATTCGTCAAGAATTAAAATATTGAAAAAGAGTGCTTCTTTGATCTTAAGATTCGATTTCAAAAATTAGAGTTATTAAATCCAAAACTCAAATTCAGTCCCTACCAAAAATCCCTGAATCTTTCCTCTGTCGTAATTAAATTTAATTCATTTTCAATCACTTGGGGCCCTGTTTATTAAGCCGCATAATACACACGTTGGCGTTTTTAATGCACGTTAACCATATACGTGCGTTAACTATGTACAAGCCTACAATATCCCTATAGGTGCCTACATGGTTAGCGCACACACTATTTGTAGGTGGATTAAAAACGCTAACGTGCCTTAGTAAACAGGGCCCTTGATCCTTTAATGGTTTACTGCACTCATTTTCTTTCTACACATTCTCATAATTTTCTAGTCCCGTGTCTTACATTATGGCACATGAAAGTTGTTAAAATGTAGATTAATATGTATCATTTATTTATAATATTGGTAACTCACTATCAAACACAGTCCTAAACAGTTACAATAGTGGTTCTCAAACCTGGTCCTGGAGGTTCCCCAGTCACTCAGGTTTTCAGGATATCCACAATAAATATTCATGAGATGAGATTTGCATACAATGAAAGCAGTGTATGCAAGTCTCTCTCATGAATATTCATTGTGGATATCCTGAAAACCTGATTGGCTGGGGTGCCCCCAGGACTAGGTTTGAGAATCACTGGGTTACAATGAAACATCAACAGTATTTACAAAAAAAAAACCAAAAAAAACCCACACAACCACAGAGCATACACAATTACATTTCTACATAAGATGAATTCTTAATTCTACAAAGTAATGTCAACATGCATTTATTTCATAAGATGATCTAAATAGTAAAATAAAAATGACAATCTAAACCTATATTTAGCATCTTCCACTCTGCACCTATCTAATGGATTCATGCTTCCACTAGGAGGAAACAACCTGAGAGGCTGAAAAGTAAGTTAAAAAGAAGATCATAAAAGAATAGCCATACTGGGTCAGATCGATAATCCATCTAGCCTGCTTCTATCAGTGGCCAATCCAGGTCACAATTACCTGTCAGAACCCCAAATAGTAGCAATATTCCATGCTACCGATCCTAGGGCAAGCAGTGGCTTCCCCATGTCTGATTTACCTACAGCCTTGAATAAACTGATTACCTGTCTAACATCAATTCAAGAATGGACTAAATACAACAACCTTTGCCTGAACCCAAGTAAAACCGAGCTTCTCTGGGTCCCTAACACAAGTGGATACATACCTGACATCAAAATCCCTTTTGGGAAGTATGAACTCCCCCTCAAATCACAAGTCAGGAACCTTGGAATACAGATTCCCCAAATCCAAGCTGCTTATACTATTTGCAACAGCTACACTGCCTCTCTCCTTATATCAAGAAGGTAAATCTTATCCCAGTTGTGCGTGCCATGATAACATCAAGACTGGATTACTGCAATGCACTATACAACAGTCTTACTACAAAGGGCCTGATTCAGAATGCTATAGCAAGACTCGTACAAAGTTGCAAGCGACGTGACCACATCATACTATTTTTACAAAAACTTCATTGGCTACCAGTACAACAAAGGGCTAAATTTAAAACTCTATGTCAGATTTTCAAGGCCTTTAAAGGAAATGGCCCCCAGCACTTTTTTTTGTTACATTTGTACCCCGCGCTTTCCCATTCATGGCAGGCTCAATGCGGCTTACATGGGGCAATGGAGGGTTAAGTGACTTGCCCAGAGTCACAAGGAGCTGCCTGTGCCTGAAGTGGGAATCAAACTCAGTTCCTCAGTTCCCCAGAACCAAAGTCCACCACCCTAACCACTAGGCCACTCCTCTACTCCACTTGAAGAACAGGATGACCCTCTACACACCACCAAGGAGATTAAGGTCCTCTCAGGGACTATCACTAACCACACCCTCTCCAAAAGACATTACACGATGTGATACTTGCAAGCAAGCCTTCTCCAGAGTAGGTCCCACACTCTGGAATGCACTGCCATCTCTACTTCAGGAAGCAGGTGAAAGCCTGGCTCTTCAACCAGGCCTTTAAAGGAAGAAGTAACTAACTTGTTAGTCTCACTCACACACAAACAAGGAGTGACCAGACTGTACAAACTGCAGCAAGCAATGTTTATCTACTCCTACCCTAGCTGGTATAATATTTTTAACCATCTCTCTGACCTCATGTGTACTTTTCTTTAAATTAGTCACCTTACTTTCTAACTCTTCTTACTCTCTTACCTATCAATATGTTCCATATTTGCTTATACCCTTCACTATCAATTAAAATGTTCTATTATGTATTGTGTCGACATTGTAAGTAGTATACTATCCACCTTATAATCGAAAGAGAAAAAGATTGTAAGCTCTTTGAGCAGGGACTGTCTTTCTTCTATGTTTGTGCAGCGCTGCGTACGCCTTGTAGCGCTATAGAAATGCTAAATAGTAGTAAATAATAGTAGTAGTAAATCGGGAGATGGACGTCTTTCTCTCGTGGGTGCCAAATCGGTATAATCGAAAGCCGATTTTGGGCGTCTTCAACTGCACTCCGTCGCGGGAACGAATAAAGTTGTTGGGGGCGTGTCGGAGGCGTGGTGAAGGCGGGGCTGGGGCGTGGTTATGGGCCGAGCAGAGATGGGCTTCTTTAGCTGATAATCGAAGATAAGGCGTTTTTACCGCGATTTTGGGTCACTTTTTTTGGACCCTTTTTTTTCCACGAACAAGTCCCAAAAAGTGCCCCAACTGACCAGATGACCACTGGAGGGAATCGGGGATGACCTCCCCAGACTCCCCCAAGTGGTCACTAACCCCCTCCCACCAAAAGAAACCCACTTTACAAACTTTTTTTGCCAGCCTGTATGCCAGCCTCAAATTCCGTACCCACCTCCATGACAGCATGATTATGCTACATAGGTTTATATGTTCATTATTTTATGTTACTACCATGGTGTTATTGTGTTATCACTGATTACCTGATTTTATTTACTTTATTTGTTGTATCATTGCACTTATTCATGTTCTATTCAATTTATTGTTATTGTTTTATTTGTTTTGTAGCCCCTGACGTAGCCCTCGTGGGCGAAACACGGCCTGTTTTTTAGATGATAGTTTTTAGATGATATTTTATTAATAAAATTAATGTTTTTGATTTCCAACTGATCTGCTTTGTTGCTGTCCATACTCAAGGTGAGGTCACACCACGGAGCGATTACAGAGGTATTATAATATTCATCATCTTATTTTCCATCCCTTTCCTAAAAATTCCTAGCATCCTGTTTGCTTTTTTTGGTCACTGTCGCACACTGGACAGAAGATTTCACAGTATTGTCTACAATGATACCTAGATCATTTTCTTGGGTGCTGACTCCTAAGGACCCTAGCATCAGGTAAGTATGATTTGGAGTATGCTTCTCAATGTGGAGGAGTGGTGGAGTGGTTAGGGTGGTGGACTCAGTTCCTGGGGAACTGAGGAACTGAGTTCGATTCCCACTTCAGGCACAGGCAGCTCTCCTTGTGACTCTGGGCAAGTCACTTAACCCTCCATTGCCCCATGTAAGCCGCATTGAGCCTGCCATGAGTGGGAAAGCGCAGGGTACAAATGTAACAAAAAAAAATGTACATCACTTTGCATTTGTCTGCATTAAATTTCATCTGCCATTTGGATGGCCAATCTTTCAAGTTCCTAAGGTCTTCCTGCAATTTTTCACAGTCTGCCATATATTTTAACTTTGAATAGTTTTGCGACATCTGCACATTTTATCACTTCACTTATTCCTATTTCCAGATCATTTTTAAATATGTTAAATAGCACCAGTCACAGTACAGATCCCTGTGGCACTCTACTAGTCACCCTTCAGCCTCTTCCTCTTTAACACTACAAGAGGGGTCATTTTGACCCCTAAATGGATTAGTGTTTTTCCTTTAACTGATTTATAAGTAAATTATTTTGTTAATCTAAAACTTCTTGAACTCATTGGTATTTTACATGATATGGAAATTTCAAGGTACTAGTTACTGTACTTTCCAAGATATAGGGAGTCGCACCTAGAAATGGGCCAAAAGCATCTTATTGTGGCTTTCTTCAGGGTGAAAGAGTGGAATCTATGCATGGAACTTTTGTTTTTATAACACTTCTCAATCTGGATTTTTTGATGTGGGAAAAGTAATCGATCTCTATCTAAAAGTTTTAGCTGCAGAAGAAAAGGAGGGGTGGGGTCTTTTGTCTACTCAGTTTTGAAGAAAAGCTGGCAAAACTGTTGGTCGCTGAATAATTTGAGCATTGAAGTATTGATGAGGTTGCTGGTCTTGGGCACTGATTTTTTTTTCTCTTCGATTTTCCTTTTGTGCGAATGTTTGCCAGGTTTTGTTTATGTTGAGACCTTGTCATTTTGATGGTTTCTATTTAAACTAAAAGTGGACACCAGTAATTTCTAGTTTCACGCACACTTTTATCCTATTAGTTGACAGTTTCGGGGGGGGGGGGGGGTTCTTTTAAAGGATTTTATATATTCTGTAGTGTTTAACCAATATCATGCCTTGCATTATTTTTTTTGGTAATCATGCCTCATGGACATCGCTATACGGTTGAAATTCTAAAAACAACTTCAAGATTTGGATGAAGATAAATCGGACAAAGAAAGCACAAATAGTGGGAGAACATATTCCAAGAATAATAAGGACTCTATGCCTAATCCAAGCATTTGGGTGAAAAAGATGAGCAGACTATATATAACAGCAGACTTTATTCACTACTTTATGCTCCTAGGTTCTACACACACATGCCCCATATGGCCATGTTTCACTCAAGGGGCTCTTTCAGGGACAATTGATTACCAATAGGTGTAAAAATCCAAATTTCACCAAACTGGTAAATACAGCATCTATGACCCGTGCCTCCAAGTAGGCCCTCATCGATAAGAATAGAACGGGTGTGAAAACAGCCAACCACTCCATGTGTATATCCTTAGCAAAATACAGCCTCCAAAACCGAAGCAGTACTCCAAGTGAGCCCTCACCAGTATTTATAAAGCAGCCTCATCACCTCCTCCTTTCTACTGGTAATGCCTATGTAGCTTAGCATTCTTCTAACTTCGACCACTAACTTGTCACATTATTTCACCTCCTTGAGATCCTCAGACACCAATCACCCTGGGGTCCTTTCCTGTTCCATGCTTCTTTCCTCCTACTGTATACAGCTTCTTTGGATTTCTACAACCAAAAATGCACTACTCTGCATACCTTCATATCAGTACCAATTAGACACTTTATGCCTATTTCTTCCTTGCCTTAGAAAATACACGGATACATTATGCCCCCATACAGCAGAGTGCATGTAACATATTATCACCATCAATCTGATCTGAGGCCCCACAGTAGATATTAGATTCAACTGAACATGAGAGACATGGGTTACACTGAGAAAATAATCATCACATTAACATATTTTTTAAACATGGTGTCAGGTACACAGCCTCCAAAATTAAGAAGGAATAAATCTGGATTTGGCTCATATTAGTGACATATGAATTGGAAGAACAGACATGAACACTTAAAAGTCAGTAAAATTCTCCTTTTAGTATCACCAGATATCTAAAAAATGTCAAACTGAATATTAAGATCTTTTGCAAGGGGTTGCCTTAATTTTAACATTTAGGTCAATGAAGCAGATGCAGAAAAAAAAAAGGTAAATTAACTTTAGTTGTTCCCTAAATTCTGTTGCATTGATGCTTAATTAAGGCTGCATTCCATCACAGAACAGGCAGCTGTTTCAGCTGCAGAGATCTTGTGATATTTTTCTGCATTATCTTTAGTCTCATATTTTCTGATTGGGTGACAGCAAATAAGCAACTAAAACAAACAAAATCCTGGTTCCTTAAGATTATATAGGTGTGCATCAGTATCAAAGGGCTTCTAACTAGGGAGCAAATCAGATAACAGATTTTTGTTTACCTTCTTCAGCTGGGTTTCCAGTTTCAGGCATTCCTCCTTTCTCTGCTCCAGAGCAATTTCCAGAGTTTTGAGCCTAGAATCTTTTTTCAATCCTGAGGAAGCCAGGGATGAGGCATGCTCCTTCAGGTCCAACAGTGATGCCTAAAGCAAACAGAGGCAGCATTAGACAACAAGAAGCACAACAAATATATATATATATATATATATATATATATATATATATATATATATATATATATATATATATATATATATATATATATGTGTGTGTGTGTGTGTGTGTGCGTGTTGAACACATATTTTCTTCAGATTACAACAGTACTTACATTTTTCAATAAGGAAAGTTGAACACTCATGGTTACTGTTAAAATGTTAATAACATAACTTTTTTATTTTTACAGAATATATTCTTATAAAATCTACCCCAAACTTTCTACTGCAGTATCATGGAAATCTGGAAAGGAGAGTATTATTTTACCATCATCATAAGGACTTAGAAGGCTCCTAGAAAAACAACTCTAATTCCAAGATAAAATTAAAATTAGAGAAAAAAAATAGGGCGAAGTTTATTCATACCTGTTAATTTATTTCCTTAAATCCTGCTAAACCACTCCAGACCTATGGGTTATATCCCCTTACTACGGGATGGAAGCAGACATCAGAGATTCTGATGTAAAGAGTAGAGGAATCAGGAACATTCCAATATGCTACTGCCAAAGCCAGTAACAGAGAGATCAAATCAATTAAGGGTAAAAAAAAACAAACAAAAAACCCCACAAGAGAATCAAGTAAACCAAAGCTGACCCAAGAATGGTGGCCCCTTAGGGCTACCTCTGCAGAACTGACTACATACAAACAGGTGACAAACTCAGGAATCTATTTAATCCCTCAGCCAGATCAATGGGATGTACCAGAGCTTCTATCCAAAAAGCATACACAAACACCTTCCAAGAGTACCCTACCAAAGGCACTATCACACTTATAAGAATATGCCATACTAGGTCAGACCAATGGTCCATCTAACCCAGTATCCTGCTTCCAACAGTGGCCAAGCCAGGTCACAAGTACCTGGCACTAAACCAATTAGTAGCATCATTCCATGTTACCAATCTGAGGCAAGTAGTGGCTTCCCCCATTTCCATCTCAATAACAGACTATGGACTTTTCCTCCAGGAATCTGTTCAAACCAATTTTAAACCCAAGTACGCATCACACCCTCCGGCAGCGAGTTCTAAAGCATAACTATTCTGAGTGAAAGAAATATTTCCTCCTATTTGTTTAAAAAGTATTTCCATGTAATTTCATTGTGTGTCCCCTGATCTTTGTACTTTTTGAAAGAGTGAAAAATCGATTCACTTTTACAAGTTCTACATCTCAATCATATCCCCTCTTAGACTTTCCTCATATGGGAGGAGTTCCATCCCCTTTATCATTTTGGTCACTCTTCTTTGAACCTTTTCTAATTCTGCTATATCTTTTTTGAGATACCGCGACCAGAATTGAACACAAAAGATGAAGTCGCACCATGGAGCACTACAGAGGAATAATATTCTTTGTCTTATTTTGCATCCCTTTCCTAATAATTTCTAGCATCCTGTTTGCTTCAGCATATTGTCTACAATGACACCTACATCTTTTTCTTGAGTGCTAACTCTTGAGGTGGACCCTAGCATCAGTGGAACTATGATTTGGTTATTCTTCACTTTGCATTTGTCCACATTAAATTTCATCTGCCATTTGGATGCCCAGTCTTCCAGTTGCCTAAGGTCTTCCTGCAATTTTTCACAATCTGCATGTGTTTTGACAACTTTGAATAGTTTTATCTCATCTGCAAATTTAATCACCTCATTTGTCGTTCCGATTTCCAGATCATTTATAAATATGTTAAATAGCACCGGCCCCTGTGCAGATCCCTGTGGCACTACACTATTCACTCTCCTCCATCAAGAAAAATGACCATCTAACCCTATCCTATGTTTTCTGTCCACTAACCAATTACTAATCCACAGAAGGACATTGCCTCTTATCCCATGTCTTTTTAATTTTCTCAGGAGTCTCTCATGATGAACTTTGTGAAAAGCTTTCTGAAAATCTAGATACACTGCATCAACCGGCTCTCCTTTATCCACATATTTATTCATGCCTTCAAAGAAATGAAGCAAATTGGTGAGGAAAGACTTCCCTTTGCTGAATCCATGATGACTCTGTCCCATTAAACAATGTTTATCTATGTGTTTCTTAATTTTATTCTTTATAATAGTTTCTACTATTTTCCCCAGCACTTAAGTAATGCTTACTAGTCAGTAATTTCCCAGATCACCCCGGAACCCTTTTTAAAAATGGGCATTTTATTGGCCATCCTCCAATATTCCGGTACTACGGATGATTTTAACGACAGGTTACAGATCACTATCAAAAGATCGGCAATTTCATGTTTGAGTTCATTCAGTACCCTTGGGTGTATACCATCCGGTCCAGGTGATGTATCACTCTTTAACTTGTCAATTTGGTTCACTACGTCTCCATGGCTCACCAAGCTTTCTTTCAGTTCCTCTTCATCGTCACCCTTGAAAACCATTGCAGGTACAGCTAGATCTCTTATATCTTCTTCCATAAAGACAGAAGCAAAGAATTTGTCAATCTCTCTGCTATGGCCTTTTAGTGCCCCTTTTGCTCCTTCATGATGGTTTGCCTCACAGGCTTTCTGCTGTTGATGTACCTGAAAAAGATGTTAATATGAATTTTTGTCTCCACTGCCAGGTTTTCTTCATATTCTCTTAGCCTTCTTTATCAATGCTTTGCATGTAGCTTGACACTGCTTATGTTGCTTCCAATTTTCTTCATTTGGATCCTTTTTCCATTCTTTGAAGGATGCTCTTAGCTCTAATATAGCCTCTTCCACTTCACCATTTACTCTTTTCTTAATACATGGGATACATCTGGGTTGTTGGCAGATAAGGATCCTAGCCTTCGTGCTCCCTGAAAGGGCTAGCCTTTCTGTCAACTTGCTGAAACACAAAAAGAAGATTTCTTACTGGAACAACCACTCTCTCTTGGCCAGATCCTCCCAGCGGACACTCAAGATGATCATGCCATGTCTTCTAGGAGTTGCTGAGGCCTGGCTTTCTCCAGGTGCTTAATATTTTTCAGATATTCGTAAAAAAGCAGAAACCCCTAGATGGGAAGTTTATTCAGGATTGCCTTAGAGAAGGCATCAGCTGACCAATTTCTAAGCAAAAGCCATATATAAGCTAACACATGTGAAGTCAGCAAGTGCCGACAGATATGAATGAGGTCGTACAAAATGTCCTCCCTGAAGCAGTTCCTAACTCCAGAAGCACCATGCCAGGTGACAGGGGAAGTTATTAGACTCAAAACAGAACCGCTGGGCCACATAACCATTAGAGATCAGTCTGAACTCTCAACACCGAGGAAGTTTAAAACTGCAGAGGAAACAACTTAAAGTTATGGTCTTGGGCCTCCTTAAGGACTACACCATTCTCTACCAGAATAGCAGTCTTCTTGTTAACTGCTGTAAATGAAATGTGAACCTTAAGGATCCAGAAAAAGGTAATTTCTGTGTGTGTGTGGGGGGGGGGGGGGGGGGAGGAGGAACCCCTCCTGGGAAATCTCATCCACCCCCAACCATTCTCCAACAAGGAGAACACTGAATAGACCAGCTGCCCTGGCCTCCTCAGGATACATTGGCAGCTAGGACAGTGCCCCACAGGCCATGCCTCTGAAGCCTTGAGAGTGCTTGCCTAAAGGACCAAAAACAGGGCCAATGAGCTTACAGGGCCCCCACCCCCTTGACCGCATGCCCAGCAGAGGGGTAAGGCCCACCAGCCAACACTCCTGATGGGGATGGCCTACCCACCTCAGACCATGTGTCCAACACATAATCCTGGCACAAAATGGCAGCTGTTCCCACTCAAATTACCTATGCCACAGGGAACAGAACCCACTCAAGAGTGTAATCCAGTTTCCGGTGAAAGACTTGGGTGCTCCCTGTGCAATACAATCCTATCTCTATCACAAAGGAACCAGTAGTTGTACTTGTATGCTGGGACCAGTAGGCTTCATAGCATCAACTGGCCAGCATCAAAGAAGCTCCAAGCTGTATCACTCCAGTGCAACTGCAGATGTGTGGCCCTCCCCCACATCAAAAAGGCAGTATTGGCTGCCCCCAGTCTGATTAAAAAGGCCTGCCATTGGCCTGAGCAAGGCTGGGCAACCCGCTGAGCCTTAGCCTGTTCTGCCCTCGCTTGCTTTTTTTTTTTAAAGTTGTATTCTCTGTTGGGAGAAAAGCAGATTCCTGGAGAGGGAGAGGGGAAAGGGAGCACTTACTCCTGCTGCTTAGCCCCACAGGCCCAAAGAAGCTAGGCACACGGAGAGAAGGCCCATCCTGCATCTATCTGTTAGTAAGGAGACGTAACCTGCAGCCAGGACTAAAGAACACATGAAGCAAGTCTTGGGGGCAGCTCAAGAGAAAGGTTTAGAAGTATGGACAGAAGGAAGGAAGGGATTTTACCAAAACAGCAGCAGTAATAGTAGCTAGAGCGAAAAGCTGAAGTCCAGTGGTATGAAGCGTGTGTACTGTATAGGCAGGGAAAAGGTAAGAGAAGGGCTGGCCCTAGCACTAGCGAAACTAGGCAGTTGCCTAGGTCGGTACCATTTTGGAAGCAACATAGGTGACTGGTAACCCAGCCATGACATTCCCCACCTTCCTCCCACTGCCACCCCCAACTGCTGCTGTTGATCTCAGTGGCAAAACAAGAGAGAACAGTTGCAGGTTCTCAGCCTCTTTGCCCTGGCTGATGACTTTGCTTCCTCCAATGCTGATTTCTTGTTTAGGAGGGGGTAGTTCGGCAGAATGGCAGTCATGTGCATAGAGGCCAAAGATGGCAACTGTTTCTGTTTTGGCCACTGCTGGTCATTGGTGGGTAAGAGAGGGATGAAGACAGACACTGGATGGAAGTGGTGGGGGGAGCACAGAAGGAGAAAGAAGACAGTTAGTGAAAAAGGAAGGGGAATAGGAGAGCTGGAGTGAAAAAAAGATTGAAAGCTTAGGTAGGCACAGTAAAAAGAGGGAAATAGACTGGATAGTAAGAATGAATGAAGTCTGGTGTGTGAGGCAGAAAAATAAATGGAAGAAAGTGAAGAGTGGAGGCGACAGAAAAATGACAAATGAATAGCAAACCCTGGCAAGAGAGTTAAGACAAGACAGAGAAAGCAGAAACCATATACTGGGATCAGCAGAATTAGAAAAATTAAAAGACCAGATGACTAAGATAGAAAACTAAATTATATTTTTAATTTAGGATAATATAGTATGATAGCTGTGTTAGTCCACTCTAAAG
>NC_044039.1:43988802-43989527 GCF_901765095.1 Microcaecilia unicolor
AAAAAAGCAAGCGAGGGCAGAACAGGCTAAGGCTCAGCGGGTTGCCCAGCCTTGCTCAGGCCAATGGCAGGCCTTTTTAATCAGACTGGGGGCAGCCAATACTGCCTTTTTGATGTGGGGAGGGCCACACATCTGCAGTTGCACTGGAGTGATACAGCTTGGAGCTTCTTTGATGCTGGCCAGTTGATGCTATGAAGCCTACTGGTCCCAGCATACAAGTACAACTACTGGTTCCTTTGTGATAGAGATAGGATTGTATTGCACAGGGAGCACCCAAGTCTTTCACCGGAAACTGGATTACACTCTTGAGTGGGTTCTGTTCCCTGTGGCATAGGTAATTTGAGTGGGAACAGCTGCCATTTTGTGCCAGGATTATGTGTTGGACACATGGTCTGAGGTGGGTAGGCCATCCCCATCAGGAGTGTTGGCTGGTGGGCCTTACCCCTCTGCTGGGCATGCGGTCAAGGGGGTGGGGGCCCTGTAAGCTCATTGGCCCTGTTTTTGGTCCTTTAGGCAAGCACTCTCAAGGCTTCAGAGGCATGGCCTGTGGGGCACTGTCCTAGCTGCCAATGTATCCTGAGGAGGCCAGGGCAGCTGGTCTATTCAGTGTTCTCCTTGTTGGAGAATGGTTGGGGGGGTGGATGAGATTTCCCAGGAGGGGTTCCTCCTCCCCCCCCCCCCCCCACACACACACAGAAATTACCTTTTTCTGGATCCTTAAGGTT